>NC_133533.1:106764836-107073201 GCF_048544455.1 Silene latifolia
TAAGGAGAATTGGAATTTTACATTCACGATAGAGTAATCAAGATTAGTAATTGAAACCGTCTTACAATGATCAATTGTTATTGAGTGTGGATATAAGCTTGGGTCTAAGACCTTTTAAACCATTTGAATTCATCTATTTCATTATTTGCTTAATCTAAGTTCTTTAGTTAATCAAACAAATAACCCCCCCCCCCCCCAAACTGGTTACTTTACGCTACATTATCGTACACTTTAATTGACTTAGTTTTTCCTTGTGGGTTCGACCCTTACTTTCGCTACACTACTCTTTTAGTAGTTTAGTAAGTAAGTGATAATAAATTTACATTTGATAGGCATACGACATTTAGCCCGTCAATTATCTCTAGTGGCGTATCTTGAAATAAAAATTAAGTGGGGCCAAGATGTAAATAGTTAATTTAACATGTAAATACTTACACTCAACCACCGTGCCAAGTAATTATTTATTCATTGAAATGCATATAAACTTAAATGATCAAGGAGGACCGGGCCCCTTCCCGTCTGCTATCTTCCGTGATTATTTTAGGTTTATTAAGACTGTTGTAGTCGCTGTTTGGGAAACATTTATAATCTACTAATTGAAATATATAAGTCGAACAGTCAAACCTATCATTTCAATCTATTATTTATAATCTATTTAACCAAATTGTTTTTGTTAATAACAAATAGGGTAGAGCAAAAAATCCGATTATCCAAACTGATCCGATATCCGATCCGAATCTGATCCGAATGTTTGGATATCTGATCCGAAAATTATGTTTGGTTTGGATATCTGATCCGAAATCTTTGGTTTTGGTTTGGATATGGATATTAGAATTAAAACATTTGGATATCCGATCCGATTCGAAACTATAGTTTTCTAGTATAATTTCGAGAAAATAAAATTTTATTTGATACAACAACTTAATTAATGTTTAAAATATTAGAGAAATATCTAGGTGGTACTTAAATTTTATATCGAGAACATTGGAATAAGAATAATAAAGAAAATCATCATGTAAGACTATGAATAAAATCGTGTTTCAAACTTAATTTTAAAGTAAATTCTAAAGTATGGATATCCGCATCCGATCCGATTATTTTGGATACCCGAACATTGGATATCCGAAACATTTGGTTTGGATATTGGATATCTAACTTCAGGATTTTTAATATGGATATCCGATCCGAACTAGCACTTTGGATCAAATACCTGATCCGTACTCTGCCCTAAATAACAATGTGCTGAATATCAAAGAGGGAATATCTCCTTGATGGATTCACACAGTCACACCTATAAACTAGCGGGCCGACCTTCAAGCTTACTACATAGCCCATACAACGCTACAATTCAGCTCCTTAGACCCATTGGAATTTTTGACAAATCGTCTAATCGCACTATGATCAAAAATTCAGAACTCACAAGTGGCCGGAAATAACGACTAACGAGTAGCCTAACATGTAATGGATTTAAAGGAGCCCAATGGGCCAATATTACCTAAAAAATTGGGTCTGCTTGGCTTTGATGTGAGTAGGCCTTTCGGATCGCGCCAAGGCGGGCGACACGAATAAGACACGGGCACGGTGAAGAAAACGAGGTGGCCCTGGTCCGCACGACCGGGTAGACCTGACAAAGCTGACTCTACCCGAATGAGGATGACCCGAGATTCGAAAGTGATTCGAACTTGCTTGACCTGAATATGAGCCGAAACCCGTATTGACCTGACCATATCGGACCCAGACCTCACCCGAACCTTGATTGACCCAGTATTGACCCGGTCCGAGATGTCCTGATCCTAAAAGACCCAACCCACAATTGTCGCATCCAAAATGACCTGAAACAACAAATACTAAGTCGTATTTGTGTTATATACATCAAAATATAGTTTTGTTGGTTACAATTATCCCTATTAAAAAGTTAAATTTGCAAAATAATATTTCTTAATCGATATAGTACAAACTAAAAGGTTTTAATCATTAAGCGAAAGGGACACGACCCAAAATGACCCAAACCCGAAAGTGACCCGACCCGACCCGAAGCGACCCGACAATAGGTCACCCGAAATTGACCCGAGACCCGAAATGACTCGACCCGATTAAGCCATTTGCCACCTTAATGACCGGGTAAGAGGCGGGCCGCGACGATAATATTCCAAAAAACTCGTGCTTAGGCATGACCCGACACGAGGCACGAAGGGCCAGACACGACAGTTTTAGGGTAAATAATTAAAAAAAAACTTTTAAAAATAGTCAAAACACAACATATGATAGGAGACCGGCACGAGTCCGGCCCGACTTTGTCCGGGCCACAATAGGGGTGGGAAAAGCAGGTCGTCACGGCACGCGCGAAAGCACGATTGATCGTGCCTGGGCTGGGCCGGGCCAAAATTGTGGCTAGGCACGACGGGCCTGTACTCGAACCAGCACAACACGGCCCATTGCCTTCTCTAGCTTTGATGATCTTGATTTGATAAAAGTCTCTCGTAGTTTATTTGCGCATTACTTTTTTCCCAAATCTATTCATTTGCATATCTTTAGACTGAAAACAAATAATAAACATAATTCTCTTAAATTCTAACAACAACCTTTTGAATCTATCAAATTTCTTCGCTTATTTATCCAAATTTTATTAAGAAACACGTATTTAAATCTTATAGGTTCTAAAAATGTTTCAGGGGAAGAGATTGATTATTGAGTGATCGTCATATGGCAGAGAGGATGGAGGGCGGCACGAGGGGACGATGAGTAGGTCCAATGGCATGGATGGTGGGTGATCATAGGCTGGCGTAGAATGTCCTGAATTGTGGTTGATCGCAGGATGGTGTGGTATGTGGATTTTGGCTTTGGCTAGCCGTCGATGAGTAGAAGTGCCTAGTTGCGATGGGTGGCCCAGACTTGGGTGGTCAGTGGAGGATGTGTTATGCAATACATCGTTTTTTAGTTTCTTTTTTCCTTTTTTGTTTTTTGTTTGAGATTTTCTCACTTGTACCGCTTAATAACTACGAGTATTTCATTTTTTCACTTATACCCTAAAAAAGTAGGGAAAAAAACTTTAACTTACCATAACTCTTAGATCTTGGCTACTGCCTAAAATGTTGGTTGATACTGTATTTCCATATTAGTTAAGACAAAGGGTCTAGTTACAATAAAAAAAAAATAGGCAGTATAGGAGTACACAAATTCTCACTTTAGACGGACACTATCCATCTAAACGTATAAAGCTGTAGACGGATAGTATCCCTCTCACAAAATGAAAGTGGATAGTGCAAGTGGGTGGGAAATGGATACCCTCACTTGCATTTTGTGAGAGGAGTACTATCCATCTACAACTTTTAACGGATAATGTCCATCTGCGATGAGATGGATTGATAGAAGGACACAATCTCTAGCGTGCACGGATGCATTTCATACAATTCCTAATATTCGGTATTCGGCTAACATTCCTTCCACTATATTTGCACGAAACTACGACATAACACAAATACTAGTCCTATATAAGTATATATGTCCTAGCCCTACATAAAATGAATCACGGTTTGATGGATGACGTTAAATTATCACGGTCTGATGGATGACATCATAAGCCAAAATGATAATATTAGCTCATCACAATTTAGCACTAATTAAGAAACAATCAAGTCATGAACTAATATGAAGCTAGTGCCTACTTTGTGATTGGTTATTTAAGGATATATCCTATTAGTAATTGTTAGATCTTAGGAAAAGAGATTGTATGTTATTGATCGGATTTTCTAACATGTGCCCTTAGGGCACAGGATAATAATATAATTAGGGAAATATTGTTGAGAATATATCATGATAAATTAGTGTTGAAACTCATATTTACCATAATTAGTGATATAATCTTGAAAATCTTCCCCTACTTAACTTATTATCATGTGCCTTTTATCATGTGCCCTAAAGGCACATGTTAGAAAAACCCGTTATCGATTATCTCATAAAGAGTTTATATAGGTACAATATGGGAAAATATCCTATCTAACATAATATCTCGAATAGCATCCCCTATCTACTAAAAAAAGAGGAATTCTTACATTTTTCCCTCCAAAATATATCGTTTTAAATAAGGAAGGTAACTATAATTATATGCATTCACTAAAAAAGGAAACTAGTAACTATATTTTTGTTTTATTAAATTATTATCTTTTAATTAAAATTAATCTTTTCATCAAACAATATTATTTTTACCTAACTCTAAACTATAATCTCTTAATTAAAATATAAATAAAATTTATATAAAATTATAAATTGCTAAATCTTTTATTAATACTATTATTTGAGAGAATGGCTTGATACATACCACATATAAAACAAAACTATTAGTACCAAAAAAAACATATATAACAAAACTGTAAATCACTATTATTACTTTCGTAACAAAAAAATTGAAATCATTAGTTTTGTGGATTAAAAAAATTTGTTTAAAAAACATTTCAGCACATTACCCAATTCTCTTGATCAATTGTCAACAAAGCAAAATATAATAACCAGAAATACGGACAATTAATAAAATATCACTATTTTATAAGTAATTTATTTATAAAAAAACTATATATGCCGTGCATTTATTGCACAGGGTCTAAACTAGTAATATAATATCCTAATAATTGTCCCACCTAAGCAAATAATTAAATGAGGGGACGGGGCAGAGGCCGAGGGAGTTCGGTGTGGGTGAGGGTGTTCATAAGGAGTGGAGGGCGGCTAAAGTGAGTCTAGTGAAAGTTAATGTCGACGCTGGTGCTAAGGAGGGTGAGGAGGTCGGCGAAGACTGGGTTGGTTTGAAGGGACGCTGGGGGAGGCGGTTTGTGGGGGTATTATTATTGTTCGAGAGCGAAGTCAAGACCCACATATAGCGGAGGCGATGGTGTGCTTGACGGACTCCAAGAAACCTTGGCTAAAGGATATAAAGACGTTGTGCTCGAGGGTGATTGCCTGCAAGCAAGTGATTGGAGCGCTGGAGCCTGGAGGCGAAGAAGACAGATAGAAGCATGTTCTCGTTGATTATTGACAATATCTTGATTTTGTCTAATTCTTTAAATTTTGTTATGTCGTATACTAGTCGTGTAAACAATTGTGTATTTTGTTATGTCGTATACTAGTCGTGTAAACAATTGTGTAGCAATGCATTTTGCTGATTTTATACCTTGAATAGTAGCTCTAACTGAGTGGACGAATGGTTTACCACCGCCTGCGAACAATGTTGTACTGTTTTGATTTATTGTTATTGAACTAGAGCCCTTGGGCTATTTCCCTCAAAAAAAAAAAAATTAATGAAATGAAACTTGAAGAGGATAAAAGTAATCAAATCACGAATTGACACATCCTATGTTTAACCAACTAGATCTCTTCTCACTATATGAGTATATGTGAATCTATCAAGGTTGGTTGATGTGAATAGTAAAACTTTTCATCCCTTAAATAAATGGTATGCCATTAAGATGGTTTTTTATCAACATAAAAAAAACATTATATGTGAATCTTTTCTTTTAGTGTTGCACTTGTCCAGTTTAGAGCAACTGTCCTAGGTTGTTCATTTTTTATTTTCTAAGCTAGTCTATTATTTCAGTTAATGAGTTAGTCTCTTTGAAGATGGACATATATGTTAAAATTAAAACGTGTTACGTAGCATCTTATTTCAGTAAATGAGGCAAGCTTTTTATTAGTTTTTAGATATTTTTTTTCTTTTGTTTTAAGATCAAGATAAATATATTTAATTTTAAACAAGGGCATGTAATTAATAACATTAAAATAAACATGGACTTTAAAGTTTGTAATGCAGTTTAAGATAATCCTCTATTAATGAAAGTCAAGAATTTTACTGCACCACGGTGAAACCACATCATTAATCCAACTTTTACTTTTAATTTTTCAACTTTAATCAACGTATCTAAAAAACTATTTTCATTTAACTATTTATAAGTAAACAAAAAAGTATTGGAAATATTACTAAATCTCCATTGTAATTATTACATAGATAATTTTGTTTACATAATTCTCTCATGTATATTTTGTAATTATTGCTTGCCTACTAAGTTTTGAATTTACCATATCATTTAGGTTCTAAAATTTACGTTAATTTCTTTAACCTCGATTGTACAACTAGCTAATATATAAAAAACTCGTTTATTGTTCATTATGAATATACAATCAAATTTAATCAAACCTTTTCTCTTATATGGTATCATGTCCTTCATTAATCCAAACTCGATTAGCCCTCAAAGAACCCTTTACATTCTAAGACCAACCCTTACGCACCATGACAAACTCGTCCATCACCAACATCAATAAAGACGACTCCGCCACCCCACTCATCCTTATCAACCTCTCCATGGTTGAAAAACACACATACCTTCCATGGAAAACTCTAATTCAATCGATTTTATTCGGTTAAGACCTCTGCTCATAGATGGCAAACCTGAAACCCGTCCGAAACCATCACCGCCGCGGATAAGAATTTTCAGCCCTAAATAAGAAGTATTCAGCTATTTTTAAGGAGTACCTTATTTTCGTCCGAGACTAATTTACCGCATCTTTGCACCCTTAAATGTCCTCTATTGCTTTTCAAACTTTGTGTGGCTTCTTTATCCAACCTGAGGAATCATCCGCATGATTTACAGACATTTTTGTTTCGGGAGTCTGAAATCCCAAAAACCATTTATTATACACGTAAATTTGAGCCGTTTAGGAGCTCCTACCGGATCATGTTTATTTTCCTCCAAAGTTTTCCACCACGTGTTTGGGGTCGCTTCATCAGTTACCATATTTGATTTCAACCCTAAATAACAAGTTATCATCTATTTTAAAAGAGTACCCGATATTCGTCCGAGACTAGCTCATCGCATACCGGCACACCCAAATGTCCTATGTTTCTTCCAAACTTTGTGTCCCTGCTTTAGCTGACCCGAGAAACTGTTTGTATGATTTACGGTCGTTTTTTTGTCCCGAGACCCCGAAATCCCAAAAATCATGTATTATACCTTCAAACTTGAGCCATTTGAGAAGTCGTACCAGGTCATGTTTATTTTCCTACCAGTTTTTCCACCACATGTCTGGGGTTGCTTCATAAGTTACCATATTTGATTTCAGTCCTAAATAACAGGTTATCATCTAATTTCAAGAAGTACCCGATTTTCGTCCAAGACTAGATTTTCGCATACCGGTACACCCAAATGTCTTTTGTTTCTTCTCAAAATTTGTGTCGCTGCTTTAGCTGACCCGAGGAACTGTCTATGTAATTTACGGACGTTTTTGTCCTGGAACCCTGAAATCCTGAAAACCGTGTATTATACCCGTAAATTTGAGCCGTTTGGGAGGTCGTACCGGGTCACATTTATTTTTCTCCCAGTTTTTCCACCACATGTCTGGGGTCGCTTCATAAGTTTCCATATTTGATTTCAGTCCTAAATAACAAGTTGTCATCTATTTTAAAGAAATACCCGATTTTCGTCCAAGACTAGCTTATCGCATACCGGCATCCAATTGTCCTTTGTTTCTTCTCAAACTTTGTGTCGCTGCCTTAGGTGACCCGAGAAACTGTCTCTATAATTTACGAACGTTTTTGTCCCGGGACCCTGAAATCCCGAATACCCTGTATTATACACTTAAATTTGAGCCGTTTGGGAGGTCGTACGAGATCATGTTTATTTTCCTCCCAGTTTTCCCACCACGTGTTTGGGGTCGCTTCATAAGTTACCATATTTGATTTCAGACCTAAATAATAAGTTATCATCTATTTTAAAGGAGTACCCGATTTTCGTGTGAAACTAGTTTATTGCATACCGGCACATCCATATGTCCTCTGTTTTTACTCACAATTTGTGTCGCTGGTTTAGCTGACCTGAGAAACTGTCTATATGATTTACAGACGTTTTTATCACGTGCCATTGAAATCCCAAAAAAACGTGTATTATACACTTAAATTTAGCCATTTGTGAGGTCGTACCGGGTCATGTTTCTTTCGCTTCTAGTTTTTCCACCACGTGTTTGGGGGCGCTTAATCAGTTACCGTATTCGATTTCAACCCTAAATAATAACTTATCATCTATGTTTAAGAAGTACCTGATTTTCGTCCGAGACTAGTTTAGCACATACCGGCGCACTCAAATGTCATCTGTTTTTCTCAAAATTTGTTTGGTTGCTTTGTCTACCCGAGGAACAGTCCCTGTGATTTACAGACCTTTTTGTCCCGGAACCCTAAAATCTCGAAAACCGTGTATTATATACTTAAATTTGAGACGTTTGTACCACGTGTCAGGGGTCGCTTCATGAGTTACCGTATTTGATTTTCAGCCCTAAATAAGAAGTATTCATCTATTTTTAAGAACTACCTTATTTTCGTCCGAGACTAATTTATCACACCCCGGCACCATTAAATATTCTTTATTGCTTTTCAAACTTTGTGTGGCTTCTCTATCTAACCCGAGTAACCGACTGTGGACCAAGCCATCCGCGTCGCGCGCACCCGCGCGATTTTTGTTTGAGGCGGCGGCACTTCTCCCACGGAACTTTGGTTGGACAAAGCACGTCATGGGCCGTTACCGATTTGAAAGGCATTGAAATCGGTGAAAAGTTTGAGCAAGCCTGCATTTGTGGAGTCGCCAGCAATTTTTATGGAAAATTGGAACCGTTCGAATATTTCATGTCATGTCAAGACACAAAATAGTGACATGAAGACTAAGAAATCCGTTACCCTTAGCATTCCATGTCTACAATGACTCTCGCGATGCCAATGAATACGGGTGTACACAAAGATCTTGAGTAAGAGGCGAGGGTACGTATTAGGATGCTCTTTATTTGAACACCTTATTTCGCCCGCCACGATAGCGGCCTCTACTAATGATTAGGGAAGTTATTTATATTCGATATATTGTCAATTGTATGCATGCTGTGCAACAAAAATGTTTTAAACCTAGCATATGAATAAATACTATGTCGGTTGACAGGCAATTTAGCACTCAATTGAGGGTCAAAGTTGGAATTTAGGTTGATTTACATATGAAAAGCCAGATAAATAAATCATACAAGAACGATATGAAATATTACTAATTATAATGAAATTACAAGTGACAAACGATCTATTTCATAAACATGCCAAAGATTTTAGGAAAGAAATAAAAGAGATAAAACAAAATAAAAGAAATAAAGAAATTAATTGAATCAGGAAATTAGATAAATAAGGAAATAAAAATAAAGAAATAAAAATAGAAAATATGGAAAATATGTCGAATTTTGGTGATAATAAGAATAGTAGTTGATTAAAATCCTAATTATAAAGGCATACGTCAAAGCGAGACGAGTTCAGAAGCAGAACCCAACCTAGAACGGGCGCAAGAACTAGTGCGTCCTCTGGAAGTGGCGCATCAGACCTTGCGTGTGTTCTCAAGCTGGGTTCTGACTGTGAAAGTCAGATCCGCAAATTAGTTAGTGTTCGTTAATTAATTTGGACAGATTATTAGCATACTACCCAAGTGAAAGTGATTTCGCAAGTTATAGACATATTGAAGATCGTCCAGAGGTCCCAAGTGGTGTTAGTCCAGTGGTAGCTGGGTTAAACCTTGAAGCTTGCAGAAATGCAGAAGTTGAGAGGTCCCAGGTTCGACTACCAGCTGGGGCGATGATCACTTGGCCACTGCAGCCGCCGAAGGGGGTGGCTTACATGGTCCATGTGGTGGTGCAGAAATGCATGGGCCCGGGGGGGACTCAACCCCTTCGTCATCAAAAAAAAAAAAAAAAGAAGATCGTCACAAATTGAATTAGAACCGATTGAAACAAGTATTACAAGGTATTTACAATTTACAAATTATGATGTCGGAATTACAAAGACGGAATTAAACTTGATTTATAAATAAACCTGAAAATAATGAAAGCTAGAAAGTTGAAATTGAATGAAAATTATGTACAAAAAACGAATTCAAGGTGTTCGATACGGGGAAATCAAAACCTCAAAATCCGGGTTTAATTTATGATGAAAACCCGCAAATGTTGATTATTAGGGATTCAAGTCGAAAAGAACTTGATAAAAATAAATTATGGAATTAAAAAAACCGAAAATATGTGATTTGAAGAAACAAGAAGAAAATAAGACGAAAGGAGAAAAAAGAGTGAAAGAGCAGAAACTCGGGGAAGAACAAAGAGAGCAGTAACTGATGGCAGCCTCTAGAAGAGGCGCAACTGATGCTGCGACCTTTACAGAATGTGCATCAGATGCTGCGATCCCTCCCCAGCCCAAATCGCTGCTGATTTGCAGAACATGTTTTAAATGACGGTTTTAAAATATGATTTCGGCATGTTTACGACATAAATCTTACAAAAATAACAATTACAAAATATAAACAAGATTAGGATGGGTTTACACCCTCAGACTTTCATGTTAGCGTCGTGATATTTAACTATAATCGGCTTCTTAGTGGTAACCCGATTTGATATATGCAAATATGAAAAGTGCCCTTGAAAAAGGATTTTAAAAGATTGATTTATTGATTTTAATGATTGTGTAATTGTCAACTTGGCCGGTCTATGCAACGAGACTGGTACTCAGAATTGTCTGGCCGTACGTGATCGCGTAGTGCAAGCACGTAGGCGTCGATAGTAGGAACAAAAGTCTAGAATGCAAAGAGAGAAGAGAAGGGGCGGACACTCGCGTGAGAAATATGTGAGGGGAAGGCCTCTACTTATACTAATCATGAGGAAGAAATTAGGAAAAAGTCGGTTTAGGAAATGAAATAGGAAAGGAATAACTGACTTAGGTTGAAACTTGGAAACTTGGATAAAAAGAAAGCTCTGAGAAAAGGCACAGCAGCTGTTGCGACCCTTAGAAGAGGCGCACTACTGCCGCGTTTTCTCTCAGGTAGTTTCCTTCTGCGCAAGAAAGCGCGTTTGACAGCCTGTCGTATTTTAGGCATAACTTTCTCTAAAAGACTCGGATTGAGGTGATTTAGGTGGCGTTGGAAAGATAAGAGAAAGATCTAGAACTATATATGAAATAGGCCAGACCAAAAAAGTCGTTATCACCTCGTAAAATGGGCCTAAAGATTAGATTGTCATTTTAGCTAAATGAAATGCACATTTTGCAATGTAAACTTAAGTTTAGCCTAAATAAGTGATATGAGACTCAAAATGAGATATACTCTAACATTTTATGACATACTAACCTTTGGTAGACAAGCCCATTGCTTTTTCACTCGGGATTGACGGTTTTAGAAAACGGAAACAGTTTTTGACAGACTCCGATTTGATTCTAATTACTGCCAAAACGGTCGTAATGACGTCTAGAGGACACCAAGAGGCAGACACAAGTGTATGAGTTACCTTTTATTAACTGATTCATGAAACATCATAAAATCGCGACATATGCTAAACATGCGGCCCAATCATCATTGGGTGTGACGGGAGGTGCAGAAACGGGGTATCCAACACGTGTTTGGGGGTACTTAATCAGTTACTATATTCGATTTTAGCCCTAAATAATAACTTATCATCTATGTTTACGAAGTACCCGATTTTTGTTCGAGATTAGTTTAGCGCATACCGGCGCACTCAAATGTCCTATGTTTTTCTCAAAAGTTGTTTGGTTGCTTTATCTGACCCGAGGAACAGTCCCTGTGATTTACGGAACTTGTTGTCCAGGGACCTTAAAATTCCGAAAACCATGTATTATATACTTAAATTTGAGACGTTTGGGATGTCGTACCAGGTCATGTTTCTTTTCCTCCCATTTTTTCTACCACGTGTCAGGGGTAGCTCCATGAGTTACCATATTTAATTTTCAGCCCTAATAAGAAGTATTCATCAATTTTTAAGGAGTACCTTATTTTCGTCCGAGACTAATTTGTCGCACATCGACACCCTTAAATGTTCTCTATTGCTTTTTAAACTTTGTGTGACTTCTTTTTCTGACCCGAGAAACCGTCCGTATGATTTACAAACATTTTTGTTCCGGGAGTGTGAAATCCCAAAAACATAAATTTGAGGCGTTTAGCAGCTTGTACCGAATCACGTTTATTTTTCTCCCAGTTTTGCCACCACGTGGATGGGGTCTTTTTATAAGTTAACATAATTGATTTCATCCCTAAATAACAAGTTATCTTCTATATTAAAGGAGTACCTGATTGTCGCCCAAGACTAGTTTATCGCATAGCGGCACACCTAAATGTCCTCTGTTTTTTCTAAAAATTTGGGTCGCTGTTTTAGCTGACACGAGGAGCTATCTGTATGATTTACGGACGTTTTTGTCCCGGGACCCTGAAATCTCGAAAACCGTGTATTATACACATAAATTTGAGCCGTTTGGGATATCGTACAGGATCATGTTTATTTTACTCCCATATTTTCCACCACGTGTCTGTTGTCTCTTCGTAAGTTACCATATTCGATTTCAACAAGAAATAACAAGTTATCATCTATTTTAAAGGAATACCCGATTTTCGTCCGAGACTAGCTTATCGCACACCAGCACACCCAAATGTCCTTTGTTTCTTCTAAAAATTAGCGTTGCTGCTTTTAGCTGACCCGAGGAATACCCGATTTACGGACGTTTTTGTCCCGCGACTCTGAAATCTTGAAAATGTATTATACCCTTAAATTTAAGCCGTTTGGGAGGTCGTACCAGATCATGTTTATTGTCATCCCAGTTTTTTCACCACATGTCTAGGACCGCATTCGATTTGAACCCTAAATAACAAGTTATCTTCTAGTTTTAAAGATTACCTGATTTTCATCCGAGACTAATTTATCGCATACCAACACACCCAAATGCCAGCTGTTTTTTTTTTTCTCAAAACTTGTGTTTATGCTTTATCTGATCCGTGAAATCACCTGTATCATTTACGAACGTTTTTGACCCGGAACTATGAAATCCCGAAAATCGTTTGTTATACACTTAAATTTGAGCCGTTTCGGAGGTCTTACCGGGTCATGTTTATTTTCCGCCCAGTTTTTCCACCATGTGTCTTTGATCGCTGAATAAGTTACCATATTTGAATTTGAGCCGTTTGGGAGTTCGTGTTGGGTCATGTTTATTTTACTCCTAGTATTTCCACCACGTGTCTAGGGTCGCTTCATAAGTTACCATATTCGATTTCAGACCTAAATAACAAGTTGTCATCTATTTTTAAGGAATACCCGATTTTCGTCCAAAACTAGATTTTCGCATACCGGCACACCCAAATATCCCATGTTTCTTCTCAAAATTTGTATCGCTGGTTAGCTGTCCCGAGAAATGTCTGTATGATTCACGAACGTTTTTATCCCGGGACCCTGAAATCCCGAAAACGTGTATTATATACTTAAATTTAGCCGTTTATGAGGTGCCTATGCCCTATGGAAATGCCTAGATCGTCTGTTGTTTGGTGACATACTCGGTACCATACCCCCGACCATCACTATTCTTGTCCTCCTTGCCAAGACCACCTATGCATCGTGGACCATCCTTGCCATCGCCGATGTCAACCCATCCCGAGGTTATATCCTCCTAATCATGGAACGACTCTCCTCTCTCGCCAAAAACACCCAAACCGTGACCGACTATAGGCATAGTATCAAGGCCTGCATCGACCAACTCGCCATGAAGGGGAAACCCATGAACCTTGAGGATATTATCGACAAAACCATTCATGACCTTGACAACGACACCTTTAAACCCATTATTGATGCAATTCTTGCTCAAGACGAACCCATAAATTCGACGCTTTTCATAGGAATTTAATTAACTTCGAACTAACCCATAAGCACACCACTACTTCTGTCATGACCCATGTTGCCTACAACCGTCCCAACACTAGAACCTATAAAAAGCAACCCACCCAAGCCTCAACCTCCTCCAACTCGAATCCCAACCCCAACCTCTTTAAAGGACAGTGTCAATTTTGTCGTGCCATCGGTCACGTCATCTCTCAATGTTACAAGTTCAAGGATCTTTATCCTACCATCGTCTTTCCACCACCACCACCACCACCACCTTATTCTGTTCCGCTCGTTCCTCACAATCCTCGACCAACACAACAACCGTGTCACAGCCTTATCCGCCTTCTTCTTGTCTCCTTAATAGTGGTGCAAGTCATCACATCACCAATGATCTTACAAACCTCTCTTTACACTCACATTATGGTGGCTCCAACTGTAACACCCCCATACTCCAAGTGCCTTACCAGGACCACTTAAGGTATGGAAGTGCTACCATCTCGGTTTTCTGAGGCAATGATAATCATAAGACAATAACGAAACATACTTAAAAGTAAATAATGTTTAAAGTGATTACATACCAACTCCAAAACTGATAAAAAGAAATACAAGACTCTCGGACGGTCTCATCGCTAAAACTATCAAAGCTATAAAACATCGTCGACACAAATGGAAGACTTCTAATCGCCACGTGATGACTCATCCCGGCTATCTCATACGCGTCATATCATACCCGCTCAATAACTCGCTCACCACCCCGAATGGATCACCACGTTTTTAAAACAATAAACGGGGTCAGTACTAGTCACACAATTTATATAACCAACAACACAGTAAACAAGCAGCTCAAACGGTCACACACACAATCACACCCACTCCAATCAATCTCCGTCACTGACTGTCCACTGGACCAGCCTTGCCAGTGGGGGACCGCAGCCGTTCCCACCTAAGCCCCGCTCATCATACCGAGTGATAACCCTGCCCCATTAATGTGCACATCCCCAACCGTGGCGGGTTCCACGGAAGGCGAAACTAGGGCGTGAAGCCACTCCCGCAAGTGACTCCACTCAGCCGAGAACGCATCTCGAGAACCAGAGACAACCAATAAAAACCATTTAAACAACAATCAGAACCAACAACCGTCACAATACGAATACGATAATATTCAACAATCACAAAACACCAACAATGCATCATGGGACTAATACTGAGTAGGGAAACCCTACCTGGAAAGCAACACAATCATCAGACGATCTAGCAGCTGTCTCAAAACCTTTCATCTACGAACTCTTCTCCTATACTGTAGATACCTCATTTCTGCACCTCTCGCAAACCACCCGGTGATGATTGGGCCGCATGTTTGCTACGCGGAACGATTTGTGACAGTTCTTAAGATTATCGTCAAGTGATTGCTCAAATATTAATGTCTACCTCTTAGTTGTCATCTACGTGCCGATACGGTCGTTTTGACAGTAATTAGAGTACATTTGGAGTCCGGGCCTAAAACTGTCTCCATTTTCTGATAACCGTTAAATCCCGAGTCAGAATGTTCTGGAATGTTCCGGATATTTCTATTCCATATTTCATAATTTTTATCTTTTGGTAAACAATTTCCCGTAATATTCACATAAGATATTAAGGAAAACCAAATTATTCCGTCCTACCATAACTTAAACACGGAAATCTTTCTTCCGCAGGAGGAAACCACTTGGGAACAGACGCAGCAGGTGCTGCGCCTCTTCCAAGAGACACAGTGGCTGCTGCGCCTCTTCCCAGGTCCTATTCTGCGTAATTCTCGTATCTTTTTCATATCTTTCCGAGATTCACTTTCAAAGAGTCTCCGAAACCCTAATTCCTTCACGTGATTAGTATAAATAGGAGCCTTCGCTCCTCATATTTCTCACGCGAGTGTCCGCCCTTCTCTTCTCCCTTTGCATTCTAGACCTTTGTTCTTCCTTTTTGGCGTCTACGTGCTTGAAAATTCGACCACGTAAGCTCGGATCCTTCTGAGTACCGGCCTCGTTTGCATGACCGACCAATTTGACCAACTCCACACCAATCAACTTAATTAATCTAATCGTTTTCCTCTTACGAGGGCACTTTCTTTGCATTCGCGTCGAGCATCACTAATCGATATCTTAGTCCTTCTCGTTTCGTCAACATGTAAGTCTGAGGGTGTAAATCTCTCTTTTATTTATTGTATTCTAATTATTGTATCACAATTGTAAGGTTTATGTCGAAAATATCATTAAAACCGATTTCTAAAACCATGCTTTAAAACCTCTTTTACGGATTTCCAGTAGATAACCGTCGAGAAAGGACGCAAAGAATCGTGCGCCTCTTGAAGGAGCGCAGCACTTCTGCGCCTCTTCGTGAGGCCGCCGCAGCCTCGCTTCCTTTCTTCTTCGTTAAATCCTCTTGTAATTAAATCCGTGTCTATTTGTTTTCGTTTGTTCTTTAATTTTTCGCCGTAATAGCACATTAATTTCACATGTATATCATTAATCATCATCATTAGTACGTATAATTCATCATTAAATCCGACTTAAATCCCTTATAATCAATATTTGCGGGTTTTCGTCATTAAATTCAATCCGGGTTGTAGAGATTCAATTCATCAATATTGAGTCTCTGGAATTCATCATTGACATATTTGCATCTGTTTATTATTGTCACCATCGTATGTTTGTCATTAATTCGTTATGATTAATCTATTTCATTCACCCATGTCACTAATCAATCATTCTTTCATGTAACTAATCCGTCTTAAATCCGTTTCCTCCATGTTTTATTGTTTTATGACCCATTAATCACATGTAGATAACCTATTAATCACTTTCATCCGAGTAGTTAATTTAATCAATCATTAAATTCACCAACGAGTATTAACAACTCGCAATTCCGGCTTCACAGCCAGAATTCAGGTCAGGAACAAACGCAGCGTCTGCTGCGCCTATTCCAAAAGACGCAGCTCTGCTGCGCCTGTTCCGGGTTGAATTCTGTCCCTGAACTCCGTTGTTGCTTGATCTAGTTTATTTAGCATACGTATAATTAATTATTAATCGTATTATCACCTTCTGATCTGTTCGTTAATTTATTTCTTTCTTTTATTCGTTTTCTCAAACAAACCGTTTTAAAGGTATTTTCGACATGAATCATAAATCCGTTGTAATTATTGCAATTTTCTTTATTGTATTTATCATTATTTCTTGTATCATTTGTATGTTTTCACATGTAATTGAACATTAAATCCTACTTCGACCCAATTGTTTGCTAATTACGTGTCAACCAACTTAGTTAATTTTCACATGCTAGGATTAAAACTTGGATGTTGCATTGCATGCATATAATCAACGATATATCGAGTACGAATAACTTCCCTAATCATTAGTAGAGGCCGCTATCGAGGCGGGCGGGATTAGGTGTTCGATCAAAAGAGCTTCCTAATACGTACCCTCACCCCTTACTCCAGATATCTATGAACACCCGTGTTCATTGGCATCCACGAGAGTCATTCTAGACATAGAATGCTAAGGGTAACGATTGCTTAGTGTTCATGTCACTACTTTGTGTCTTGACATGACATGAGGTATTCGAACGGTTCCAATTTCCCATAAAAATTGGTGGCGACTCCATACAAAAATGCAAACGCTTGTTTCTCTTCTCTCCCAAGCGCCCCCGTGGGCACCCCCGCTGTCCACATATACACATAATCATACAATCACTACCACATCAACATAAAAATAGAAAACCCCCAATCCCAAAATTAGGGTTTAACGAAACTTAATTAAATATAACAAATTCGGTACGTAGATCTTACCCTCGACGCAAGGATCACAAAGATATAAAGAACGACAGGATCCGACACTTCTAGCTCCGGGATTTGCTAATAATGCGGCGAGAATGATTCAACGTAACTTCTAATCTTCTCTTGAAGGTTTTTAGATTGTAAAAGTGTTTTGAGAAAAGTGACGAAAGCCTTATATATCATTCCCGCATTATTAATAAAACCCGTCAAAACATTACCCGTAAACCGGGCTACTCGATCGAGTAGCTGGGGTACTCGATCGAATTCCCCCTTACTCGATCAAGTATCAAGGTTACTCGATCGAGTACCCAACAGGTCAGAAACTATTTTTAAAACGCAACACTCTCTTACTCGACAGAGTAAGGCCTACTCGATAGAGTTCCCAGAGGCTCATAAAACCGTAGTATTACAGTCTTCCCTCCTTAGAAAGAACTTCGTCCCCGAAGTTCAACCCATACATAAAAACAAACCTACCAACTTGACTAAGACACAACAACACAACTAAGACTCAAGACAAAACCTCACCATATAACTCATGAACTCTTAACACCAACTCCACCAACTATTCCTACCTCCACACATCGCTCACGATGTCGTATCAACTACATCATAAACTCTCCCGACACTAATTCCATACACTACCAACTACCATCCTCTAACGCTGCTAGCTCCATAATATCATCCACTACCAAATCCAATATCAAGACACTCATAGACATCAAACGGAATGTTACATTCTACCACCCTTAAAAGGAACTTCGTCCTCGAAGTTTACTCACACTCATAACCTCATCATCCAATCACAACACTAGTGAAATATTCTCACACTCCTAAACATCACACTACTACAAGCACGACCATGGCCTTTTAACAACATCAACCACAAAATATACAACTTCCTTCTTTATGCTACACCAACACTCTACTGCGAATATACCACCATATGCACAACCATCAAAATCTCTTTTATCGCATCCTACTCCTCTTAAGATAAGTGTTACGTCCTCGTAACTCACTAATACTAAAAAATCCTAGCTATATCGTCTCATTATCCTCATCACCACCGCATGTCAAAGATAACCACCTATAATCTAAACACTCACCATGCATATATCCAAGGCTCTCTTACTTAAACATTTCTCATACCTCAACTCATTCGGCACACCACCTAACCTATACCATAAAACTCGTAGCAAAATCATCATACTAACTCTCCATTATTACTGCAAAACAATATACCTCTCTATTTAAAGCACCTATCTCCCAAAAGCATAACTCACGATCCACACTCGTTACGTATACTCACACTAGATTCTCAAGTTCTTTTCTTTCATTACCGCAAAAATCATACACAACTTAACATGACACAAATGCCCAACGCCCTACACTCACTGTCCCAAAATCTGATTATGAACCACGTGCAGCGTCCAGATCAGTACAACACATGTTCCACTAATCACTTACCATAATTATGTCTAACGCCTCATCTTAAAACAAGGTCAAAAGTACCGTAACAACTTCTGACAACTGTGTCCCATCAACAGAATGTCACTATACCATGACAACCACGGAAACAAATACACTCTCTTTCATATCATACTCTACCCTCATTCTCAGACTGAAACTGGTAAGAAACATCAGCAAACAAAACAACAGTCTACCTGTTCAACCAAAACTTACAAGGAACAGCAGCAAACAAAACAACAATCTATGTGTCCAAACTGAAACTCACAGGGAACAACAACAAACAAAACAACAACTATGTATAACTGATATGTACTTTTTAGAACTCGTATCATAATCATCTCGCCTACTCCACCACAACCGGTGACGGCATCGCAACACCGCCACAACCAGCCACACCGCAGTGCGAAAATACCCGCATCACAACACTAAGTACCGTGCCCGGATTACCACCCGAGGCACCACAACCACACCGATAGACATCACAACATACACAATCCCATAAACACTGACACAATATAACATCTCGGACAAGAAAAACTTACTCAAGACTGCTTTACTAGATCACAACACCATATATAATACGGAATAAACAGACAAGAATCTCATGCATACCATCCATACCTTTTCACGGAATAAAATATATCATGAATACATACAAGCATAACTAGCCATGCCAAAAAAGTCAAATTATTACCTTTTTAAACATCATTCCATTACGTTATCGTATCCAACATGTATTACAAAACATTCAGATAACAACTTTATAATTATCACACCATACCACTTCTTGTGAGGTCAGAACCTCACACAAACATTTATATAAAACATAGACCCATAATCACATCCAACCAGTCAATCCTTATCACGTAAGTTACCACCTGATAAAAGTTACCTCTCACCCAAGCTTAACTCGTATACCCCTCATAACATATTCTCCCATTCGCATATCCATCACCCCCTGCCAATTGTAACCATACCATTAATACTCAACTACTAACAACCGCCTCATATAACCACATCTTATACTCTCTCACAACCATACATATCAATCTGGTCTCTGCAAAATCAACCTCTTTAGAATTGCTACCTTTCTAATATACCATCACCCTTAACCACTAGTCACAAACCATAACACTACCACTGTCCGGACATTAAACCTCTTACACTCATCTCTAAACATCACGTTTTCTTTCCTATCTTTGGTTAACATCCCAAATAACGAACATCAAATCCATCAACAAAATTACCTCAACATTCTTCCCAATACTATCCCGAACTGTATCGTCATCTAACTCTCCACCAAAATCTCATAGAGTGCAGATACTAAATCAACCTCTTACTCCCTTAATTTCTCGAAACTCATGATTAATCATGTTGTCCTGAAACTTCTGTATAACCATTAACTCACTTACTCTTGGTAGTATCATACATCCCGATGATTCCTTACTTTTATATCACATAACTCCGGTGAACATTTTTCTCAGCTTACTTTTATCCTTCTTTTCTCTTTATACTCAACAATTCCATTTAATAGTTCAACTCCTTATTACTTCTACCTAACCCTTTAGTGCTCCAATTACCTTCTCATCGCTCCAAAACTCAAATCTCATTGTTTTATATCGATATCACCTCACTCTTCCTTACCATGGATCTTCTCTTATAAAGCTATTACTCACACTTGCCACTAATCTATCCATAAAATCAACGTTCACTGTATACCACTCTTCTCAACCCCTTTAAAACAAACTTTCACTACATATATCCTTAACCCACACGACTCCTAACCACCTCCCTCCATAATTCTTTCCACATCTCAAACTGCCACTATCCACATCCTTACTTTGAATCTTTTTATTCTCACGTTCCTTAGACTCACATCATCCCTTGCCCATATTCACTTGTTTTTACGTTACTCAACACACAATCATATCACTCATCTCATCTCAGAAAACATGCTCTATGTCTCAATTAAGCCATAACGATCTTCCTTTTCTTTTTCCATTATCTATCACAACCACATATAACTCATGTTCTCCCACCGAACTCATACTCACCACAGGTGCCACTCCTTACATCATAAGGTTGGGTAACTTACGCATCAGGATCAACATACATATAAAACAATGCATAAAGAAGCAAAATAACACCTTTTAATTAAACATGATATGCTACGAAGTCAAAATATAAGCATATGACCCAAAACAGGGGTCACTAGATCGAGTACAGGCCACTCGATCGAGTAAGGGACTTACTCGATCTAGTAGGTGAAGGTCAGAAGCACGTAAAACAAATCACCAGGGCTACTCGATCGAGTGACTAATGTACTCGATCGAGTTCTGCCTACTCGATCGAGTACCTTACGCAATTCTCAGCATTGTCCAGTTTTCGTAAAAAAGTCATAACTCACTCATTTCTTGGTCGTTTTGGGCGTGTGACCTATCGTTAGAATCGTAAAAGAACAAGCTATCACCTCCAATTGGAATCACATTAAAATAATTTATGCATCTCAAGTTATAACAGTTTAAAGACAACCTCTTTATAATCGAAAAACACAACTACTTGATTTTTACTTCCAAACGACTTAAACAACAACAAGGTAGACAAAAACAACTCATTACTCAAAAACCAATATTGCTAATTGATACGGTCGTTATGTACCAAAAATAAATACCTAGATACTACTAACAGAAGTCAGCGGTAAGTAGGGTCGATCTCCACAGGGAGGCGGTTTACTATCTACTTGTCTATTCTATCTGTCTAATGTCACAATTGGGGGTTTGAAATGTTTTGACTAGAGTAAAGAGATTAAAGCAAGAGGGAAATGAATAAGAGAAAATAATGAGGAAATGCAAGGGTAAATCAGATAAAAGAGAGAAATATGCTAGGAATCGGTCTACCGTGGCAGCTACACTATCGGGTCAACTGAGTCGATTAAATTATTGATAAGAAGAGCGAGGTCGTCACCTTTCGGTCCTTAAACCTACGATTATACCCTTTCGGTCTCTAATCGCCCTAGGATCTCCCTAACTTAGCTTTCGCCCTAATTAGGTATCACCTATTGTAATTAAGCAAGCCTTCCCTTCCAATCTTTCGATCCAGGTCGGGGGTAACTAATTAATCGGTCTCTTGCATGCATTCATTCAACCTAATCACAATTATATTGTTTAATACAATTCTTGTCGCAAAACTAATCTAATCATGTCGATCCTAACATATTGCTACCACGGTTTCCCTAGTCCTAACATATTGAAGGAATTAGCTACGCATAATTAAATAAAGAACATAAATAATAAAGAGAGGAAGAGAAATCAACATTAAATTAAAGAGGAAAAAGGGAGAGAAATGTTACTGAAATAATCCGGAATTAAGGAAGAACAAAGTAGCAGGAACAATGTATTAGAGCAAAGGTAACGTCTGACAGTGTCAGATGATAAGGAGAGAGTTTACAAAAGACGTCCTCCCTTCCTATTTATAAGAAAATAGGATTTATTTGACCTAATGACGGAATAAAACTAAAAAGACCAAGCCCATAAGAGAATCCACTCGATCGAGTGATTTAAAACCACTCGATCGAGTAAACTAAAGCTTAAACCACTCGATCGAGTAGATTTTTCTACTCGATCGAGTAAATCCTAAAATGCAACTACTCGATCGAGTAGAAAAAGGACTCGATCGAGCATAATTGTACTCGATCGAGTACTTTCCAGCAACAATTTCCTGCTTTGCGCATTGAACTTCAAACGGCTGCCATTTCTTCGTTACTTGGGCAAACAGGGCGATTCCGGTGGCGTTGGAAAGCTAAGAGGACAAGATTTCATCTCCAATTGGAATCACCTGAATATCAGTTGTATAACTAGAGATATGGCTCTTCAAAGTAGGCACTAGCAATTTGAAGTTCTTCCTTTGCTCGCCTAGCTATCTTTCTTCTTTGCGCATCTCAAAATAGCTACATTCCCGCTCCAAATTCACTCTTCCTCCAAATGCATGCTAAACAGACGGTAAAAGGCTTGGTTTCACTACTTTCTGGTTCATTCCTGCAAATAAGACAAAACAAACCAAAGTAGCATATTCGGGGCATTTCGTAGCATAAACTACGATAAAAGCATGGAAATACGTGCATGAAAAGGCCTCAAAAGACTATATAAAATGCACGTATCACTAATCACATGTTACTATCTTCAAAGGTCAAGCAACAACATCCATCATGCACATATATTATTTAACTTATTAATCATGTACTAACCGCATGCTTTAATTTTATAACTTTTCGTAACACAAAACATTCTCATACAATACAAATCCTATTTCCATGTTACTAACGCAACACTATTACAAATCCACTTCGTCATCTAAACATATTCATATTCACAAAATTCATATTTTCATGCAATTGACACTCCATCTTTTCCAATCAGTTCATCTATTTCAACCACATTCTTCATCTACAAGTGCATATGATACCACAGTAGACAATTATATGAACTTATTATCTAACTTTACGCAAACAGAATTATGTAAAATCATATCAAATCCCCTAATCACAAGTTACTAGTATGTACACATTATAAATCATTCATCCTGCAACATCATTATTCATCACATATTATCACATATGAACTACTTCCTTTTTCCACCACATCATTCGTCATTCTCACATACTTTTCCAACTATTCCAACCAACATGGTAAACCAAATATCATCCAACATGCTTTCAACCAACAACATATAAAATCACACTGATTCATGCCACACATCTCTAAATTGGTACACAATTCACAAAATAAACACATAGCGATCCCGACTCATATCCCATGGTGACCGGTTCAAAATTGTAGAGCGAGTTCGCGACTTTAGGACGTCTCCCAAGCCTTTGCATTAGCTCCTACAACTTTTACCCCGGGTTCATTTTAATTAGACTCCCTATATTCATTAGGTTCATTGGTTACAGGTTTCAGGATCGTCGCTCTGATACCATTTTGTAACACCCCCATACTCCAAGTGCCTTACCAGGACCACTTAAGGCATGGAAGTGCTACCATCTCGGTTTTCCGAGGCAATGATAATCATAAGACAATAACGAAACATACTTAAAAGTAAATAATGTTTAAAGTGATTACATACCAACTCCAAAACTGATAAAAAGAAATACAAGACTCTCAGACGGTCTACTGCTAAAACTATCAAAGCTATAAAACATCGTCTGACACAGCGGAAGACTTCTAACTGCCACGTGATGACTCATCCCAGCTATCCCATACGCATCATATCATAACTGCTCAATAACTGCTCACCACCCCCGAATTGATCACCATAGTTTTTAGAACATTAAACGGGGTCAGTACTAGTCACACAATTTATATAACCAACAACACAGTAAACAAGCAGCTCAAACGGTCACACACACAATCACACCCACTCCAATCAATCTCCGTCACCGACTGTCCACTGGACCAGCCCTGCCAGTGGGGGACCGCAGCCGTTCCCACCTAAGCCCCGCTCATCATACCGAGCGATAACCCTGTCCCATTAATGTCCACATCCCCTCCCGTGGCGGCTTCCACAGAGGGCGAAACTAGGGCGTGAAGCCACTCCCGCAAGTGACTCCACTCAGCCGAGAACGCATCTCGAGAACCAGAGACAACCAATCACAACCATTTAAACAACAATAAGAACCAACAACCGTCACAATACGAATACGATAATATTCAACAATCACAAAACACCAACAATGCATCATGGGACTAATACTGAGTAGGGAAACCCTACCTGGAAAGCAACACAATCATCAGACGATCTAGCAGCTGTCTCAAAACCTTTCCTCTACGAACCCTTCTCCTATACACATAATCATACAATCACTACCACATCAACATAAACATAGAAAACCCCCAATACCAAAATTAGGGTTTAACGAAACTTAATTAAATATAACAAATTCGGGACGTAGATCTTTTACCCTCGACCCAAGGATCACAAAGATATAAAGAACGACAGGATCCGACACTTCTAGCTCCGGGATTTGCTAATAATGCGGCGAGAATGATTCAACGTAACTTCTAATCTTCTCTTGAAGGTTTTTAGATTGTAAAAGTGTTTTGAGAAAAGTGACGAAAGCCTTATATATCATTCCCGCATTATTAATAAAACCCACAAATCATTACACATCAGAAACCGGGCTACTCGATCGAGTAGCTGAGGTACTCGATCGAGTTCCCCCTTACTCGATCGAGTATCAAGGTTACTCGATCGAGTACCCAACAGATCAGAAACTATTTTTAAAACGCAACACACCCTTACTTGACAGAGTAAGGCCTACTCGATAGAGTACCCAGAGGCTCTTAAAACGGTAGTATTACACCAACGAACTCATTAGAGACGATGACTCATCTCTTCCCGTCTTATACATTGGTTCGTTCACCTTTAAAACTACGTCTTTTACTCTTGTTTTTAATAACGTTCTTTATGTCACTTGAATTTCCAAAAATTTTATTTCAATTTCTTAACTATGTTGATAATAATGTTTTTTGCCGAATTCTCACGATATACTTTGTTTTATAAAGGCTCTTCCGACGAACACAACCATCCTCCAAGGAACCAGTAAGCATGGCACCTCCCTATGGCAATGACCTGCACGTTTTGTCCACACTGCCATTGCTATCAATCCTCACTAGTGGCATCACCGCCTCGGGCATCAGTCGACATCTATCTTTAATTTTACGTAGTAATTTTTATTTAGCAATTTCTTTTATTAAGTCTAGCTCTTGTGATTCTTGTAATATTAACAAAAGTCACAAACTACCATTTTCTTTATCATCTATATATTACTCCTAATGCACTACTTTAAAGTTTAAATATAGTTTTTGGAGGTTTGGACATCGCCCGTTTATTCTTATGATAATTTCAGAGACTATGTTATTTTTGTCGATTACTTACTAAGTATATATGGTTTCACTACTACAGATACAGGCTATAACAACTGTTAAAAACCGTTGTTATATAAAAAAGCGGAGTTAAAGGTTTTAACAACGGTTGGTTTTTCTAAGGGGCCCGTTGTGAAAACTATTAACAACGGTTTAAAGTATAAAAAACCGTTGTGGAATGGGTGACTAAATTTTGGTGGGAAAGTTATAACAACGGTTATAGTATAAAAAAACCGTTGTTATAACTAAAGACAACGTGTTTTTTTAAATAACCGTTGTTTATTTTTAAAAAAAAAAATTAAATTATATATTACTAGATGCATGCATTATTACGGCCCGTTATAATTCCGATGCATGCATTATTACTGCCAAATCCCTGCATATGAAAGGACAATATATAGAATGAGAAGGGTTATAAGATTTGAAGCAGATTTGATGGCACAACTTCCTAAACATATATTAATTAAAAAACAACTCAAACGACGCATTACTTAGTATAAATTCATGCATTATCTCAATAACCATTCCATTATCTCACTATCTCCAAACCCTAAACTGCTAAAACAAACTCCAAACCCTAAATCTTTCAAACAAACTCCAAACTTCATCAACAATGAATGATACCATCCGTAAAACATGCACTATGATCGAGTACAACAAGAGTTTCATCCGCCGGTTGCTGGACATTGAGGACAGGTTCAGGAGCTACCTTATGGAAGCTCGGACCGCACTCAAGGACGCCAAAAAAAATGGCTTGACAGAGCAGCAGTTGTTGCAGCTATATGATGATATAACAACTACTGAACGAAACCTCCAAATAGCAAAGGAGGAGAGGATGGATATCATAGAAGAGAATAAGACTGTCTATGCATATCTAAGAATTGCATTTTTAGCAATGTAATTCATTTTTTTTATGTATTTATATATATATATATATATATATATATATATATATATATATATATATATATATATTAATTAATTAAGTTTATTATGCATTCCTCTATATCATCTTCTTTTTTGTTTTATTTTATTTAATTTGTTTTACAAGCTAATAAACGCAGAAAAACAACAGTGACAAAACTTATTAAGCGAATAATACTTAGAGAAAGAACATAATGATCGATAAAAACACATGCAAATGAAATAATTAGAGAAAGAAAATAATGGCTGAGATGACAAAACCTAAATTAAACCATGCATATTTACCTGATAATTAGAGAAAATAAGAGACGGTGACAACAACAGTGACGGAGATGATAAAGCGACGATGAGAAAGAGAGAAAGCGACGATGAGAAAGTGTGTGTTTTTGCTTGTGTTTGTGTATGTTTGTGTTTGTGTTAGGTTTGTGTTTGTGGCTGTAGCTGTAGCTGATCTGTGTTTGTGTGGTTTATATTATGGAAAGTATTGACAACGGGTTTTACACATAAACTCGTTGTCATTAGAGAATAAATTAACAACGGATCCTTAGAAAACCGTTGTTAAAAAGTATTAACAATGGGTTTATATATAATTGTTGTAATTACTTTTCACTAACTTAGCGTCAATTTTGCGCCAAATTATTAACAACGGTTATAATGTATTATAGAGTAAACTGTTGTTATTAGTTTTTATATTAAAAACGGCTGTGCAAGTTTGACCCGTTGTTAAAACCTATAACAACGGTTATCAACACATAACCGTTGTAATTAATTTTAGTAAAATTCGCGCCATCCATTCTACAACGTCTTATGGTGATTTTCGTGAATAAGCGTTGCTAAAGGGGCGTTGTAGTTGCCTGGATTTGTAGTTGTGTTTTATCCGATTGGAAATAAGTCCGACATCACCGCTATTTTCTAATGTTTTCATCTCCATGTTGCAATTTTTTTAATCGACCGATTTTGCAAATATTTTTCGACAATGGCGTTGAATATCTCAAACTTCAATCACATCTATCCGATATTGGCATAGACCTATTTATATCCCCACCTCACACACCCGAACATAATAGGTATGCGGAGCGATGCCATCGCCATATTGTCAAAACATGCCTCGCCCTTCTCACCCATGCTCGGCTCTTCCCATCGTTTTGGCCTCATGCTTTTACTACCGCGGTATATCTCATTAACCGTCTTCCAACTCCGACACTCAACCATTCTTCCCCGTTCCATAAATTATTCGGTAGAAACCCATACTACACCAAACTCCGTATTTCTGGTACCTTTGCTACCCTTGGCTTCGCCCTTATGCTAAACAAAAACTCGAACCCTGCTCGAAACCATGTATTTTTATAGGTTATTCTCCTACACAAAGTGCTTACTATTATCTAGAATGCACCATGAACAAAGTCTACGTTTCCCGTCATGTGAAACTTGTTGAAAACCAATTTTTGTATCGATATCTTGCTCTCACTTCAATACCCGCTGCATCTGTTCCCCCCTCCCAACAATGGTGCAATGAAGTTTATCATACCCTTGCCCCAACCGCATGGACAACTCCTGTCCAACCTTCTCAAATACCTCATCTCTCTCCTACTTATTCCACGACATCTGCTACCCCTCACACTCCTTCTACACCCCTGCCAACACCCCCTCCACCAGCCATGCCGATGCCTCTCTTTATTCCCCTACCTACACCACCTCTACCCCTCCCCCTACCCATACTATTACCACCCGCCTTTCTAATAATATTAGAACACCCAACCCTAAATATAATAAAACAACTGCCATACTTCCCACCCATCTACCCACCACCACCAAATAAGCTCTCATTCGCCCCCTTTGACGAGTCGCTATGTTGGACGAGTATGAGGCCTTGACCCATAACCAGACTTGGTCGCTTGTCCTACCTTAGCCTTCGTTCAACGTGGATGGTTACAAATAAGTTTATTTAGTTTTAAATTTGATGAATACAAAGCCCGCCTAGTCGCTAAGGGTTTTCATCAACAACCCGGTGTTAACTATTTGGAAACATTTAGTCATGTCATAAAACCCACTACAGTATATCTCATTCTTGCTCTCACCATTTCTCGTGGTTGCTGTATTCGACGGCCCGGGTCCAAAGACCCTTATCTCGGTAAACTTGACGTTAATAATGCATTTCTTCAAGGGGCCTCGACTAAAACCGTGTACATGCCTCAACCCCTGGGTTTCATCAATCCTGATTTTATGACATATATCTTTAAGTTATCTAAAGTAATTTATGGTTTAAGACAAGCACCCCGTGCTTGGTTCATTACTACATTAAAATATTATAACCTACGATTTCACAAGTCCCTTGCGGATTCGTCATTATTTCTTTTCACCACATCGTCCAGCACTATCTACATGTCAATCTACGTTGATGACATAATTGTTACTGTGACACCCCCAGATTTTTACGAAAATAAAATGCAAACTTTGCAGCGGAAAAAGCGATGTTTTAAAAACTTTGAAATTGAAAACCGCGGAGTCACTATACGAATCAGAAAGTTGAGTTTTCAAAAAACTTTTATGCAAATTACAACTTAGCTAAAGTGCGGGATCTTAGCCCCTAAATAAAACACAAATTATAAAGACTTAGTACAATTCTAAACTACAATGAGGAAGGTCAATCGTTGTAAGAACAACGCTCGCTAGCTCACACGTCTTCACCCACAAGAAGAAACACTATCACCTGCCATTCATGTAAACATGAATGCCACAGTCCGTGGAAAGTAACTAAAGGCGAGGCATAATAAATACGGGATACAATTCACTTGAAAAAATAAGCATGGGATCATTCATATTAGAATAATAAGAGAAAGCAAGATAGAATAGCAAATGAGCATATCATAGGCATATTTAAATAAGTGAAGTAAAGGAAAAAACATAGATATGGGCCCTGTTTGGTAAACAACGGATTAATATTAGCAGAAGCAGATTTAGAAAGCAGATTTGACTAGCATAATGATTTAGCGGGTTTGACTAGCAGATTTATTTAGCAGAATTGTTTTAGAGGTGTTTGGTAATTGATAGTTTTAGATTAGCAGATTGTTTAGATTCTTTGTAAAATGACAAATAAGGATATGAATAAATTATTTATTTAATATATAAAAGGAAGGTTAGTATTTTTTAAGGGGGTAAATAAGACAATATTTTTTCTTTCTAATCCGCTAACCTAATATGCTAGTAGGAGCAGCATATTGCAAAATAGCATATTGGACCCCAATATGCTATTTCAATATGCCATTAACCAAACACTCTAAATACCATATTTGTAAGTCAAACATGCTAAACCCCTCCAATATGCTGAAATTTGGCCAATATACCATTTACCAAACAGAGCCATGGTTAGTTAATCACAAGCACGAATTCCAATGAAATTTGATATATGTAACTATCCAAATTATACAAGAATAGTACTTAGGTCATGTGAGATAGATAAAAGAGTGGTCAATCATCGCAATACATATAGATGAAACCCATAGCCATTACTTTGAAAATATTCTAACAAACATTGCACGGGACGTGGCTATTAACGTCACATGCGCACTCATGGCTTGCATCTTACCATAAGAACGGATGGGAGCATCAGTCCCGGCGATCATATGGCAACTAGAAGGTTTGCATCTCACCTTTAGTGTCTAATAGGACCAAGACTCTTACATTCAACCACATAAGATGTAAAATCTCGTGTAGAAAGGCATATGCCAATGACCATAATCAAGCAAGACATTTACTTCTCTAATACTCAATTCCTCCTGGTAGGACGACGATAATATATACGATCCTAGTCTAAATCTGGCCAGACTCTGAGGATGTACTTTAACCAATTTGACAAGCGATACATGTTTCGACGATCAACAGAACGAAATTCGAGTACCCCGAATTCGGCAGAACGACACGAAAGAGGCGGAAAGAGCATGAGTTAACCAACACTTGGATGAACGGCACAAGTAAGGCGCAAATATAAGTCAAGCAAGAAGGCATAGCATTATGACATTTTACAAGAATATGACTCATTACAAGTTTTACTTAGAATAAATCACTCATACTTGAAATATGATGGAAACATGGAAAAGAGCAAGTAACAACCCATAAGTGAAATATACTATACCATTTCATTCTTTTATGGCATGAATAAATATTATGAGTCATATATAATACATGTTACTTAAGCATAGTATAAACAAACGATATCAAATGAGTTAGCAATACGAAACACGAAGGAAAATGTTAACAAACCAAACTCGAGTCACATTTAAGCTTAACAACCAAAACCAATATTTAATATATGAATGAGACATAGGTGAGGTGTTTTAATGATAAATAAGTGTCAACACACCATAAAAAAACATTAGAACCAAGGTTGGTAAGCAAAACCAAGAAGAAACCAAAATCCCAATTCAAAACAACAAGTTTAGAACTTGACTACAACAAGGGTCAACTTCAAACGATCATAAATCAAGTTCTAGATACGTAAATGAGGTGAAACTATTGGTCGTATGCTTTCGCCACTACCTCCTATTTGATAAATCGACTCCCTACTCCCTCTTTAAATAACTCCTCTCCCTATCTCAATATATTTAATAAATCTCCAAATTATTAAAAACTTAGAAGTTTTGGGTGCTTATGTTACCCTTGGCTTTGCCCATATACCTCAAATAAATTGGATCCTCGCTCCAAACCTTGCATTTTTGTGGGATATTCGTCGTCACAAAGTGCATATCATTATCTTGACCCAACCTCACACCGTTTTTATACATCCCCACATGTCAAGTTTATCAAGCATGTATAACTGTATGCTGAACTCTACTCCTCCTCTGCAACGCTTCCTGATGTCACCTCTTGGTGCTCCTTCTCGCTGCCCGTCATACTCCCTCCTAACCCCGACCCTGAAACACCAATTACACCACCAAAAACTTCCCCTCATACCCCCACTAAGCACTCCCCTATTTCCACTCCTTCGTCATCCCCTGCTTCCACAACCACTTCCTCCGCCTCTTCGACCTTCGCTAGCTCCTCCTCTCTTTCCCCTTGTCCTCCACCCCCCCTCCCTGCCACACCCATGGCACACGCTTATCTCATAATATCCACAAGCCTAATCCCAAATACGCTAAGCTTGCTCACGTTCCCTCTCCTTCCTACAGCCCTACCACTTTTACAGGCCCTCGCCGACCCAAAATGGCGTGAAGCTATGTTACAGAAATATACTGCTCTTCTCAACAATAAAACATGGTCTCTTGTTCCCTTCACTCCCTCCTACAATGTCATAGGTTGCAAATGGATTTTTCGGATAAAATATAATCCGGACAATTCAATTGCTAAGACAAAGCTCGCCTTGTCGCAAAAGGTTTTAACTAGCGTCCTGGCATTGACTACTCCGAGACATTTAATCATGTCGTTAAGCTGGCCACTGTCCGTCTTATTCTCACTCTTGCCGTCACTCGTGGTTGGTCTCTTAAGCACCTTGATATTAATAATGTTTTTTTACAAGGGTCTGTCACTGACACTGTTTTCATGTCCCAACCTCCGGGCTTTGTTGATCCCTCCATTCCTTCCCATGTGTGTCGTCTGTCCATCGCCATTTATGGCCTCAAACAGGCCCCTCGCGCATGGTATACTGAACTCACTAACTATCTATTTTCCAATGGTTTTCGACAATCCTGCTCAGACCCCTCTATGTTTCTCTACAATCACTCCGCTACACTTATTTACCTACTGGTTTATGTCGATGATATTATTATCACCGATCCTAATTCCAGCTCACTCTCGTCCTTCCTCACTTCTTTCTCTAACTGTGGCACGCCTATTGTTAATGTTACTGTAATACTCCGTATTTTAGTTGGAGTACTCGGTCGAGTGTGTGTTACTCGGCGAGTGCACTTGACCGAGTAAACCGGTTCAGCGAGTTAGACGGTTTATTTTATGTTTTGGCCAAGAGTTTTTGTTTATAACAGTTAAGTATTTTCTAAAATCATTTTAGCTTTTCTAAAACTCATTTATAAACATAGAGAGAGGGAGAGAAAGAAGGGATAGACGAGCCTTTAATTTGATTGAAGATTTCTCACCGATTTCAACCTAATTCGATTTCCCTGTTTGTAAGTCGATTTCATTCAATTGTTTATACGGTTTTAAAATCTTCGTCTTCGAAAAGTTTGAAAAGAGAGTCCTGTTTATTTGAAGTCTAGTTTATGCATATCAAATTTCGTAGTTAAATTCCTTATGGTTTGTCCTAGGTGATTTATTTATGAACATGTCGCTGAAAAGTCCGCGAATCTGATTTGGCTGTGGAAAATGATTTGAAACCCTAATTTATATGTCGATTCAGTTTTGAGATTTTTCATACATAATCTTTGTAGAGTCTAGATGATAATAGGATTTGGAATTACTGAAAAATACAGTAATGTTTTAAACTCGTTTTATGAATCAATACTTTTTATGCGACGGATTCTGTCAACTTTTGGAAATCAGTTTGAAAACCTTTGATAAATTTGGAATTTGAGAAAAATACATTTGATATGATTTGTAGCTAAGACTCATCAAAGCGTCTTGCTTGTGACGGGCTAATCCCGTCACAAGCTGAAGACCTCTCACAAAAAAGGAGAGGGGACAAGGTGGTGCACCCACCATGTGCTTCCCCACTCACCTCTCATGGGTATTTTGTGAGAGAAAATGGTATCCGTCACAAGCTTGTGACGGATATCGTCGTCTTCAATGAGATTTTGTGAAGACTCATGGGATTCCAATCCAATTGGACTTGCATCGATTCAATTTTTATGGAATTAGTTATGCATTTTATACCGAGGCTGTCATGTGGTGGAAAATCAGGAAAAGTCGTGTTTGTTCTTTAAGTTGATATTCTTATTAAGTTATGATGAGTCTAGGTTATGTGCATGATTAATTGATTGAGTAGGTGGTAATTATACATAATTATGTTATGTAGGTGGTGGATATGTGAAGGATCATAATTGATTGCTTGTGTGTGCTTGGATTGCGAAAAGGTAGGGTTTTCCTACTCGGTTTACTGTTTAATTAAATTGAGATCTTTGATTAGTGTTGTGATTGTTGTAATCAATATTGTGATTATCTGTTGATCTTGGAGTTGGAGTTGGAGTTGTGATGGTTGTTGATGATGTTCGCGAGGTTCGTCCTCGGCTGAGTGGAGTCACTTGTGAGAGTGGCTTCACGCCCTAGTTTCGCACTCTGTGGAACCCGTCACAGGAGAGGATGTGCACATTAATGGACAGGGTTATCGCTCGTTGATGAGCGGGGCTTAGGTGGGGATTGGCTGCGGTCCCCCACTGGCGGCGAGGATTACCTGTTGCGATGGGTAATCTGGCAGGGATACACACTTCAGTGTGTAGTCGGTTACTGTGTGAGAGCGGGAGACGGAAGTGGATGTTGATCAGCTGGTTACCTTTTTGTACTTGTCTTTGATTATTCAGTAAGTGACCCCGTTGTTGTTTTATAAAATCTGTGGTGATCCATTCGGGGATGGTGAGCAGATTGTGACAGGTGATGCAGTTATTTAGCTATGGGGCAGTCATGGGGAGTCATCACTCGGGTCTAGCTTCCGCCGTCAAGAGACTTAGCTTTCATTTCTAGTTGTTTAGCTTTTACAGTTGTACTTTGGTTTTGATTTTTGGGAACATGTAATCGTTAAACTCAGTTACACTTTAATAAATGTGTTTTGGATTGTTAACTTTTATATATTAACCTCGGGCAACCGAGATGGTAATAGTCTCTCATGCTAGGGTAGTCCTTGGTAAGGTACCTTGGTATGAGGAGGTGTTACAAAATGGTATCAGAGCGACAATTCTGGAACCTAAAACCAATGAACCTAATGAACATAGGGAGTCTAAATAAAATGAACCTGGGGAGAGTTGTTTGGAGCTACCGCAAAGACTTGGAAGACGCCCCGAAGTCGCATTGAGGCCCTTACGATCTCGAGCCGGTCACATGGGGGAGTCTTGTTGTGTGTTTAAAGTCATGTGTGTTGTAATTGTAGTTGTGATTTTTGTGAAGTTGTTAGATGAAGTGAGAATGTAATTTGTGTTATACTTGTACCTTTAAGTATATATTGGATAAAGTATATTTTAGGGTTGAATAGAAGTGATTGGAGTATATATAATGTGATGTGGGGTATGTCTATATGATCATGATGATGTTAATGTTTGGTTTGTTGGTAGTAGCATGTGATTAAGGTCATGCGTCTATATATATGAATGTTGTGTTTAATTTACATATAGGTATGATAAAAGTTCACCTATGTAATGGTTTTTAGAAGTATTGAATTGTTATTGTTTGCCTTATTCATGTTCAAGTTGTTGTGTTAAGAAAAATTGATTTGTATGAAAACCAATTATGGAAGGGCTGTCCTAAAACTGTCATACGTCAAGTTCTATAAATGATACTACTGTAATTCCAATTGGAGGTGATAGCTTGTCCTCTTACGATTCTAAAGATAGGTCACACACCCAAAATGACCAAGTAACGAGTGAGATATGACCGCTTTACGAAAACTGGACGTTGCTGAGAACTGTGCCGATACTCGACCGAGTAGGCCTTACTCGGCCGAGTATGTTTCATACTCGACCCAGTAACCCATATTTGGCCGAGCAATCTTTCTGTGATAATCTTGTTCAGCTTCTGGAGTCGTGAACTCGGCCGAGTAGTCTCACTACTCGACCGAGTGTCCTGTACTCGGTAGAGTACGTCATGTACTCGACCGAGTTTGTTTTATGTGACCGAATCTTATGACCAATTGTACTACGTGATATTAAGTTTGTTACTTTGTGTTTGATAAATGTTTGGTTAAGTACCTGGGGAAGACAAGTACATTAGCATAAAGAATTGCAAGGAATAAAGATTGAAAGATGGTTTATTTCTCTGATTCTGCCTCTTAATTGTTTTGGCCGCTATTTTATACGTAGTTAAGATATGTTAACTAAATTTTTATATGTGTTAGTCTCGTGTGTTAGCTTTCATTTTCCTCTGGTTTCATGCCTATACGAGTTACAGATAAAGAAAAACAAATATTTAAGTGAGCAGTGGTCAGAATGTTACTGCACAATGCTAATTTCGACTAACCAATTTGGAAAATTTACCATTTGATATGTGTACATTATTTTTTAGTGATTCCAACTCTCCCCATTCCGTGACTCTCTATATTTTCTAAAAAATATAAAAACTCATGTATTCGTTAAGTTGTTACTTATTGGTGATTCTGGAAGTTATAGCATGCTTTACAGTGCCTGTGAATGTGTGTTTGATGACAAGTTTCTAATAAAGGTTACCCTATGAATTTCAAGTCTTAGTTTCTATGTTTTGGCAACATGTTTAGGTGACATGAGAATTAGCTGAACCTATAAGCCTATGTGGAATAAGTGATGACATTGAAAGATTTTGGGTGTCGTGTCTTATATACCACTTATTACATAACGATGTCAACGATGTCTGCAAATAGCATGAACATGAATGATAGCTAGGTTGATTAAGTGGATTGATTGTTGCACATATTATAGATAGTAACAAGTGTGATTACGTGCAAGTAAATTGTGGTTACCTAAGCTAACGAGTCTGGTTGAGTCAAGTATATTACATGGTTGATTATTATATTATCGGCATGAATATGGGATAAAACACAATAGGTGTTGAATGAATCGTTGTAGAATGAGGTAATTCGTATAATAGTCCATGAATAATGTACGCTGAGTTAATGGTGTTAGTAATTATCATGTAAATTGGAGTAGACATACAAATAAGAAGCTAATATGTTGAAACAGAAGTATTAAGTGATTTATTTGTATAAGATTAGTCTAGAATGTCTAGTGATATGACAATATATGGTTGACGGTGCAAATAGATGGCTTATGTGATGACGTGAGCAGGTGAATGATAGTTAATTGATGGTAATATATTGGTGTTGAAGTGTGCATTTTTTTTTAATTTTGTGATACACGTGAGTTGACATAGAACATGTTATTAATCACGATGCAAATGATGATTGTCCTAGTATGTACTGTGCTTGTAAACAAGTGTGTAGTAATAATTCGAACATGTGTGGGTACCGAGTTTGAGCATGATGTAGAATAACGGGTTATACATGTATAATTGATTCATGTGCATATTTTAATTTATTTGCCAAGTAGTACTATTGTGGATACAAATTTGTGCGTAATAGCGAGAATTAGCAACTTATACTATGTATGTACAACTTAATGATAGTAATGAGCATGAATAACGATAAGATGGCTTTTGTTGTTTACATCCCTTGTGCATTTTTTATAATTGCCATGAAATCGGTAACTCTGTCGGGAAGCATGATTAGTAACATGTGTTCGGTTATTTGAACTAGTATTAATATTGATATGTAATTGAAGGTTGTGTTATTGTATACGTTTCTTGTTCGATTATATGTGCATAAACAATGATCTGGTCTCGTCCTTTTTGGTATTAGTTGGCTAAGTGAGCTTTGGTTTGCATTAGGGCTTCACGAGTTGTTGTTGAAATGTGACATGATTTGATGGTTTACAATCTCCTAGGAATGGGTTAAATATGACAGATGAGCACAAATATTGACCTTATGTAGTGGATTGTGGTTTGTTATATCGTTAAAGATGTTGGTGGTGCATCACGAAACCCCGAGGTCTGTAGGTATATGAGATGAATAAAAACCTTCGGGACGAAATTTTTTTTAGGGAAATGTAATGTGATACTATGTTTTTATATATGGTTATTTGGATTTCTATTAGTAATTACTACTTCAAACAATGCGGTAACATGTTTATTATATTGAATGATAGCTTCCGTGTGTGGTCGAACTATAGTTGTATATGCTGTTTATATGTTTTATTTAGAAATGTATAGTTGCATATGTTGTTTATATGTTTTATTATGAATTGTATTTATATGGAAGGACCGTGATATCGCGTGGCTTGTGTGGTTTTATATAAGTTAGGTTACGGGGACGTAACCTTCTTTTATGGGGGATAAAATGTGACAAGCCGAGTTCACTCAAGTCTATATGAGTTAGCATTAATTTTACTAGTTATGCATATGAGTTATATTAGGAGTATGAGTTATATTGTGCTAATTATATTGATGTTAGGTGTCGTTGTTGTAGTTGGTGCGAACTTCGGGGACGAAGTTCTTTTTAAGGAGGGAAGACTGTATACTCCGTATTTTAGTTGGAGTACTCGGTCAAGTGTGTGTTACTCGGCCGAGTGCAGTTGACCGAGTAAACCGGTTCAGCGAGTTAGACGGTTTATTTTATGTTTTGGCCAAGGGTTTTTGTTTATAGCAGTTAAGTATTTTCTAAAATCATTTTAGCTTTTCTAAAACTCATTTCTAAACATAGAGAGAGGGAGAGAAAGAAGAGATGGACGAGCCTTTCATTTGATTGAAGATTTCTCACCGATTTCAATCTAATTCGATTTCCCTGTTTGTAAGTCGATTTCATTCAATTGTTTATACGGTTTTAAATTCTTCGTCTTCGAAAAGTTTGGAAAGAGAGTCCTATTTATTTGAAGTCTAGTTTATGCATATCAAATTTCGTAGTTAAATTCCCTATGGTTTGTCCTAGGTGATTTATTTATGAACATGTCGCAGAAAAGTCCGCGAATCTGATTTGGTTGTGGAAAATGATTTGAAACCCTAATTTATATGTCGATTCAGTTTTGGAGCTTTTTAAGATATAATATTTGTAGAGTCTACATGACAATAGTATTTGGAATTACTGAAAAATAATGTTTTAAACTCGTTTTATGAATCAATACTTTTTATGCGACGGATTATGTCAGCTTTTGGAAATCAGTTTGACTACCCTTGATAATTTTGAAATTTGAGAAAAATACGTTTGATATGATTTGTAGCTAAGACTCATGGAATTCCAATCCAATTGGACTTGCATCGATTCGATTTTTCTGGAATTAGTTATGCATTTTATACCGAGACTGTCATGTGGTGGAAAATCAGGAAAAGTCGTGTTTGTTCTTTAAGTTGATATTCCTATTAAGTTGTGATGAGTCTAGGTTATGTGCATGATTAATTGATTGAGTAGGTGGTAATTATACATAATTATGTTATGTAGGTGATGGATATGTGAAGGATCATAATTGATTGCTTCTGTGTGCTTGGATTGCGAAAAGGTAGGGTTTTCCTACTCGGTTTACTGTTTAATTAAATTGAGATCTTTGTGGTAATTGTTGTACGATTGGTGTTGTGATTGTTGTAATCGATATTGTGATTATCTGTTGATCCTAGAGTTGGAGTTGGTGTTGGAGTTGTGATGGTTGTTGATGATGTTCGCGAGGTGCGTCCTCAGCAGCTGAGTGGAATCACTTGCGAGAGTGGCTTCATGCCCTAGTTTCACCCTCTGTGAAACCCGTCACATGAGGGGATGTGCACATTAATGGACAGGGTTATCGCTCGTTGATGAGCGGGGCTTAGGTGAGGATTGGCTGCGGTTCTCCACTTGCGGCGAGGAGAGATGGGTAATCTGGCAGGGCTACACACTTCAGTGTGTAGTCGGTTACTGTGTGAGAGCAGGAGACGGAGGTGGATGTTGATCAGCTGGTTACCTTTTTGTACTTATCTTACTTGGATTATTCAGTAACTGACCCCGTTGTTGTTTTATAAAATCTGTGGTGATCCATTCGGGGATGGTGAGCAGATTGTGACAGGTGATGCAGTTCTTTAGCTATGGGGCAGTCATGGGGAGTCATCACTCGAGTCTAGCTTCCGCCGTCAAGAGACTTTGCTTTCATTTCTAGTTGTTTAGCTTTCACAGTTGTACTTTGGTTTTGATTTTTGGGAACATGCAATCGTTAAACTCAGTTACACTTTAATAAATAAGTTTTGCATTGTTAACTTTGATATACTAACCTCAGGCAACCGAGATGGTAATAGTCTCTCATGCTATGGTAGTCCTTGGTAAGGTACCTTGGTATGAGGGGGTGTTACAGTTACTGAGTATCGTGCTATCGTTGGCTCTCTCCAGTCCTTATCCCTCACCCGTCCTGACATAGCCCTCTCTGTTAACAAACTTGCGCAATATATGCAGTCCCTATGTACAACTCATTGGCAGGCACTTAAGCGTCTACTGAGGTACCTCAATGGCACCTTACATGCTGGGCTTCCTTTGTTTCGTGACTCTCCACTGCTTCTCCATTGTTATTGTGATCCGGATCATGCAGGTGACACGGATAACTATGTCTCCACCTCAGGTTACCTTGTTTACCTTGGCAAGAATCCTATATTGTGGGTGTCTCGTAAGCAACTAACTCTTGCTCGTTCCTCCACTGAGGCTGAGTTTAGAGCCATTTGTGATGCCTCGGCCGAGTTACTTTGGGTACAAAATCTTCTTCCGGAATTGGGTGTTCCTTCTCTTGCTCCTCCTGTGATTTTTTGCGACAATTTAAGTGCCACCCAATATTCCGTCAATTCTGTCTTCCATTCTCGTATGAAGCACGTTGCTATCACTTTTCATTTTGTCAAAGAACAGGTGGCCAAAGGGTTATTACGTGTTTCTCATATTTCGGGTTCCGACCAACTTGTTGATATCCTTACCAAGTCGTTGCCCCGTCCACGGTTTTACTCTTTGCTTGTTAAGATTCACCATTTCCTTGGATCGTCCATCTTGCGGGGGCGTATTAAGGAAGATACGACGATCTCGTGATAATATCTCGTATTTTATATTGTATATAATTGATTGCTTAAGCTCCAAGCACATATCTTTTGTATTATCTTTTCCGTATCATTAGTTTCCTAATCCATGTAACCCTAGTCATTAGGCATTCATATATATACTCATGTATCATACCTTGTTACTTTCAAGTCAATAATAATACACAAATTCTCATTATAGACGGACACTATCCGTCTATACGTATAGACGGATACCATTTTCCCTCACAAAATGCCCATTTGTCATAAAGTGGGAAGCACATGGGGGTGCCCCACCTTGTCCCCACTACCCATTTTATTAGAGGTCTTTACCCGTCTGTTCGCCCCACCCGTCTATACCAAGTCTTATTGATAATAATATAAATCATATTTCTCACACCCCTTACTGATCAAAATAGTTTACTTTTTTCATTTGATTCAGTGATATATACATATGAAGAAAAATGGAATTAAGGTAATTTTTGAGAAAAATTGAGTTAAGGTAAAGTTTTTGAGATAATATAAAGTTAAATGGAAAGATTATTTTGAATTGAAGGGAAGGTGAACATTACATTGTGTAAAAACTAGACTTGGCAAATGAGTATTCGGGTTAGTCTATGTCGAGTCGCTTAAGATCAATTAGTTCTTGTATGTCATACATTCAATCAGTTGGGGTCGGACCGAATCATTTTATTAGTTAATTTGACAAAAGATGTAATTTTTTAGATTTACGTATTTTTAAATTAGATTTGATAATTGTTTTTATTTTTTATGAAGATAATACTAAGTGGATTTAAAACTTGTCAGTTATGAACAACTCAAGTTATTGTTAGAGTCTAAAATCGATGTTGAGACTCCAACCATCAGCTTAAATTTCGGGGTGCGTGAAAGTGGCAATTTGGCCCCTTAACTTTGTTGAATGGTGAAATTAGGCCCCTTAAGTTTTAATTGTAGAAATCAAGCCCCTTAACTTTAGTTAAAAGTGAAATTAAACTCATTGTTTGATTTCTTATGAAATTCCACCAAAATTCATTTATAATCTAATTAATCAATTACAAAATTTAATTTTTGTAACTTTATAAGTTTTATACAATATATAATTGTAATAGCGCGTGTTTTTTCTTATAATTTTACTATTGTTAGACAATTTATTATGAATGTAAGAATAGTTCATAAAATTTTATCATATTTTTATTTTATTTATTATAGATGAATGTAAAATTATTTTTCAGGTGGATAATTAGTTTATATAAATTAATAAAATAAAATTAGTAATTTTTATGTGATATTAGTTGTATAATAAAAATGTAAAATGAATTTTGTTGAGATTTAAGTGAAAATAAAAAATCGGGGTTAAATTTCACTTTTTTGTTAAAGTTAAGGAAATTAAAACTTAAAGAGCCTAATTTCACCTATTAAGAAATTAAGGGGGCACGTTGCCACTTTTGCGCTTTTGGTTGAGATGATTTTTTGACAGTTATTTCTAATTGGGTCATTTCAGGTCGGATCATTTTAAAGTTGGTCATTTCAGGCTATTTACCGGTAAAGAAAACTCAGGCCAAATTTAAGTTAGATCAGACCAATTTAAATTACGTAATTTAGTCAGTTTTGAATCTCGGTCGGACTTTTTAAATAGGCTTAACTTAATCGAATTAAGTTGGTATTTAAAAAGCAATTAGTCTTGCTATAGACGGGTATATCCGTCTATTGTTATAGACGGATCAAATATAATGAAAGTGGTGATATTTTTTGCCCTCACCACCCAACTTGTTGTTTGTCCTATCAGAAAAGTAGTATTGTATTTGGCCCGTCTTTCTTTAGATACGGATAATGTCCTGTCTATAATGAGAATTTGTGTTTAAAAAGTACTCCCTACGTACTCATCTCTAGTAAAGATGTGCACAGTTAAACAAAAATCTAGGGAGATTTCCCAAAAAATCCCTGAACAAGACAGAATGTCCGTCCCCCTAGCTAGTAATGTCGCAATGCTATTAATGTTATAACAGCAGTATGTAGGACCTCTGTGTCCGTATAATAAACTGACTGACTGATCCCAAAAATAATCCATTTCTGCCATCACGATTGAAATCCACAAGGGTAAACTCGTCATTCACTTCTCTCTTAAATGACATCCTTGATGACGCACACTCATAGCCCTACTTCATTTGCTAATCTAATTTTCTGGATTATTTGGTCATCTTGTGACAAGAGTTCCCCATGACTCCATGAGGCCATGAACGTGTAATTGCCTAATTGGTACTTCTAGCACTAGAGGTGGCAGTCGGGTCGGGTTTGGGTTGGGTCTGATTTGGTCGGTTCATAAGGAATTCAGGTCATATCTAGTCCTGACTGCATTCGGGTCCGATTCGGGTCATTTCAGGTTTGTTATTGAGTTGGGTTACTATCAGGTCAGGTCGGGTCATTTCGGGTTTGAGATAAGTTTTGTCTAGTTTAGCTTTTCAATTCATTATGGGGTCGATACGCTGATCAAGACAGTAACGTACTTCTTCCATTCAACTCCACTCTACCTATTTTCATTTTCTACACTATTCACAACTACACATTTAATTTCGATTTTCTCTCAATACATAAGTGAAAATAAGTTCATGTGAGATCTGGTTTGATTCGTCTTTACGAGTACATTAAAAATATCTAACTTTTATAATTTTTGCAAATACGTAACTAACGATATTTACCGCGTAAAACATGCGTTGTCAAACGTGAAAAAGCAAAGTGGTAGAGTGAGGTTGAATGGAGGAAGTGCATTTTATAAAATGACAACTTAAATAGGGTTAATTTATGTACTGATTATTATGAGTTCAGTTTAATTTAGCACAACTAAACTCAGTTCAATCAATTTAGTTTTTTTAAGCCAAAAAAACGGGGCTTGAGAATAATCGGCATGTCGATGAAGATGAGCTCAAGAACACCGTTACACAACAAAACAAATTAATTAGTAGAACGAATTAATCACGTGTCATTATTCATTGGGCTCCCACCAAGTCGACTTCGTGTTGGTCCATTTGCTACTGTTAAGTATTTACGACCCTATCCTATTCGTTAGATTTTATAAGATTTTCATGAATCCAGATGTAGATTTTACCCACTTGAAAATTGTGGAGTTAACCACCGTCCTACATTTAGCACGCCTCCCTAGCGATGAACTATTACTCTATCAAGCCTTTTATTCACTTCGTATTAAAATCGCCTTAACTCAAAACATTTCTTGCACTCGATCAATATAGAGTTGGATTTAAAAACGAGGTTTTGAGAGGTCTTAACTCTTAAGTATTGTCTACAAATGTATTATAAGAATGTTATTTGTAGGTAACTTGCGAATTTTTATTTGTCTCCAATGACTATCCTACAAATATTTACTCTATTTTTATACAATAAACAACGTATATTTTTGAAAGCAAGTTTACAGTGGATCAAATAGAAAATTTAATGTTTTGATCTACTTCAAGTAAACTATTGAGCGAAAGAAAGAATGACTTTCTCCTTCACTGAAGACAATACGTGATTTCTTCATTTAATGAAAATTAAGCCACACAGACATTACTAAGAACGACGTCGTCTTTGATCGAATTTGGAAGTACTCTATGACATTAGGTTAGAAATTTAAAATTCCATGTTTCTCATATTGTACTATTTTATCATTCATAAAAGGATACTCATATAATTGAACTTGTATAATTTGAAAAAGTTCAGCAAGTCTTTTTCAGGACGGTCATATCCGTGTTAAAATAAAAATAGAACAAGTATAATCCACTAGCTACTAGCTAGTATAGGGCAAACATTTTATTGGTCCCCAGCATAGAGGTGTGTGTTGGGCTGGCCGGGCTCAGTGCCAGCAGCCCAGACACGACACTAAATGAGGACCGGGTTGGGTCAGACCAGTTTTGTCTAGCAAGACTAGCCCAAATTTCTCAGAGTAGCGGGCGAGTGCTTGGTCAGCTTATATATTTTTTTGTTTATGTTTATGTAACACCCCCATACTCCAAGTCTTTACCGCGACCACTCGGGTATAAGGGCGTTACCATCTCTTTGCTATTTTAGGCAATGATAAACAAATAAACAATAATGAAACGATATTTAAATAGTAATACTTTAGCGAAAGGTTACAATCCAAAAACCAAACCAAATACTAATACATGTTCTCAAAATGGTCATCTTCATCGAACTAATCGAAATGTATATAAAAACTCTAAACTACAAAATGGAAGACTTCTATCATCCGATCGTGGCAATCCCAGCTATCCCAAAGACTCATGTCATACCCGCTCAATGTCCGCTCGCCATCCCCGAATGGATCACCGCAGTTTTCAAAACATTCACCGGGTCGCACTATTTACACAAGAGGTATAATTAACAATTCAAGAATTAACACAACTCAAACAATCACACACGATCAAGCACTCCACTCCATCTCCGTCTCCGATCGTCCACCGGACCACCGCGCCGGGGGGACCGCAGCCGTTCCCACCTAAGCCCCGCTCATCATACCGAGCGATAACCCCGTCCCATTAATGTGCACATCCCCTTCCGTGGCGGGTTCCACGAAGGGCGAAACTAGGGCGTGAAGCCACTCCCGCAAGTGACTCCACTCGGAGAAACGCATCTCGAGAACCACGTACAAACAATCACAATACAATCACAACATCGTCTGAATCAACCAATTATACTAATTACAAAGACAACACCACACCACATGTAAGCAATGCGAGTAGGAAACCCTACCGGAAAGCACAATTGTCGACGATCTCACAAAAAAGTCAAAAAGGTTCCTCTATGAATCCTCCTCCTAATGATACAAGCACATAATTACTACTATGCACATAACACAACAAAATCCCCAATTCCCAAAATTAGGGTTTAACTAACTTTGACGAAATACAATAAAAACGGTATAAAGGTCTTACCCTCGACGCAAGGATTACAACGGTGTAAAAACAAGTGAAATCCGACCTTCCAAGCTCCGGGATTGGTTAAGAATGCGATTAAGGTGATGAACGTAGTTTGTTTCTCTTCTCACAGTGATTTAGGTTTTAGAAAAGTAATTAGAATGAATGACGAAAAGATTATATACTTAATCGCATAATTAACAAAACCCGAGAAAACAACCCCCGTAAACCGGCTACTCGATCGAGTAGCCCAGGTACTCGATCGAGTACCCCCCCTACTCGATCGAGTATCGTAGTTACTCGATCGAGTACCCAACAGGTCAGAAACTATTTTATTTCGCAAAACTCCCTTACTCGACAGAGTAAGGCCTACTCGATAGAGTACCCCAAGACTCATAAATACGGAGTATTACAGTCTTCCCTCCTTAAAAAGAACTTCGTCCCCGAAGTTCAAACCAACACAAGACAAGGACTCACACTACCACACTCCCGACTCAAAAATCAAAACAAACTCAACATAAAAACTTGTTACTAACTCAAACTCAACCCGACTCAACGACAACAACTATACCGACACCATATAAAAGGGTATAAAACTCTTAAAAAAACTCTTTGCGATCATCTCATAACCCCCTAAAAGAAACAAGGTTACGTCCTCGTAACCAAACATACCTGATCAAAAAGGAAAGGGTAGCGTTCTCTCATGACCTCCTCTGCTTCCCATGTAGCTTCCTCTGTCTCGTGGTTAGACCAAAAGATCTTAAGCAACACCGTCTCACCACTCCTAGTCTTCCTAACCTTCCGGTCAAGGATCTGCTTAGGTACCTCAAGATATGATAAAGACTCATCTAGTTTTATGCTCTCTGCCTCTAACACATGTGACGGGTCACTCACATACTTTCGCAGCTGCGATACATGAAACACATTATGCACTCTCTCTAAAGCAGCAGGTAAAGCCAGACGGTAAGCAACCTCTCCAACTCGCTCTAAGATCTCATAAGGACCGATGAACTTCTGACTCAGCTTGTCTTTCTTCCCAAATCTCATAACACCACGCATAGGAGACACTTTCAGAAGAACCTTATCCCCAATCTAAAACTCTATATCCCGGCGGTGTAGATCAGCATAACTCTTTTGTCGATCCTGAGCTGCTCTCATGCGTTCCCTGATCATCTTAATCTGTTCAACCATCTCATGTACCATCTCTGGTCCTAGAACCACGGCCTCAGCACTGTCGTCCCAACAGATCGGACTCCTACATCTCCTCCCGTACAAAGCCTCAAACGGTGCCATGCCAATACTAATGTGGTAGCTGTTGTTGTAAGAAAACTCTATCAAATCCAACCTCTGTTCCCAGCTACCACCAAAGTCCATCACACAAGCTCGCAACATATCCTCAAGAGTTTTGATTGTTCTCTCAGTCTGACCGTCTGTCGCATGATGAAAAGCTGTGCTCATCTTCAAAGTTGTACCCAAGGATTCCTGCAACTCTTTCCAGAACCGTGATATAAACCTCGCATCTCTGTCAGACACTATGTCCTTAGGGACTCCATGTAACTTAAGCACATTCTTTCGATAAGCCATAGCCAATTGTGCTTTAGTCCACGTATCTTTCATTGGAACAAAGTGAGCTGACTTGGTCAGTCGATCCACTATCACCCATATCATGTTATTACCTTGTTGACTCTTCGGTAAACCCACGATAAAATCCATAGAAATGGATTCCCACTTCCACTCAGGTACCTCCAAAGACTGAATCTTACCTTGTGGTCGTCGCTATTCCCCTTTAACTCTCTGGCATGTCAAACAACGGGCCACAAACTCAGCTGTTTCCTTCTTCATCCCAGGCCACCAAAACGTGTTCTTCAAATCCTTGTATAGCTTGTCTCCGCCTGGATGTACTGAATAAGGTGTACAATGTGCCTCTGTCATGATTGTCTTTTTCAGCTCCTCATCATTAGGGACACACCACCTACCATCAAACCTCAAACTACCATCTGTGTGAATAGAAAATCGGGACACTGTCCCTTTCTCTACTCCAGCTCTCCACTCAACTATTTTAGGATACAAAGCTTGTTTACCTCGAATATCATCATAACGATCAGGCTGTACTGTCAAATCTCCCACAGCATCTCCTTTCTGAATCATATGTATCCCAAACTTCCCCACATCATCTCTCAACCTCATCAAAGATAGAGCTGTACACAGGGAGTGTACACTTTTCCTACTCAAAGCATCTGCAACGACATTGGCTTTCCCTTCATGGTAGATAATATCTATGTCATAATCGCCAATCAGCTCCATCCACCTCCTCTGTCTCATGTTCAACTCCTTTTGAGTGAAGATGTACTTGAGACTCTTGTGATCAGAAAATACCTTAAAGGTCGCCCCATAAAGGTAATGTCTCCAAATCTTGAGAGCAAACACTACCGCACCCAATTCCAGATCATGTGTAGGGTAGTTCTCCTCATACGCCTTCAATTGCCTAGAAGCATAGGCAATCACCTTACCGTTCTGCATCAACACGCATCCCAACCCATTCTTTGAGGCATCTGTATAAACTTCAAAGTTCTCGATCCCTTCAGGCAATGCTAAGATAGGAGCTGTGGTCAAACGCTCCTTTAATGTCCTGAACGCTTTCTCACAACTCTCATCCCAACGGAACCTGTTCTCTTTCCTCTTCAAAGCTGTCATAGGTCTAGCTATCTTGGAGAAATCTTTCACGAACCGTCTGTAGTATCCAGCTAAACCCAAGAAACTCCTAATCTCAGCGACATTCTTTGGTGCTTCCCACTTTGTCACTGCCTCAATCTTTGCCGGATCCACAACTACTCCCTCCTTAGAGATCACATGCCCCAGAAAAGCAACTTTCTCCAACCAGAACTCACACTTGGACAGTTTAGCATACAACTCATGGTCTCTCAACGTCTACAACACGATCCTCAGATGCTCCTCATGCTCTTCCTTAGTCTTAGAGTAGACTAAGATGTCATCGATGAACACCACCAGGAACTTGTCTAAAAACTGTCTGAAGATTCTGTTCATCAAATCCATAAACACGGCCGGTGCATTAGATAATCCAAACGGCATCACCACATACTCATAGTGACCATACCTCGACGTGAAAGCTGTCTTTGGTATGTCCACCTCTCTAATCTTCACCTGATGGTACCCCGACCTCAAATCAATCTTGGAAAAGACTGATGCACCACTCAACTGATCAAACAGGTCATCTATCCTTGGCAAAGGATACTTGTTCTTCACCGTCACTCGGTTCAGCTCTCTGTAATCTATGCATAACCTCAAACTCCCATCCTTCTTCTTCACGAAAAGAACTGGTGCTCCCCACGGCGATACACTAGGTCTAATGTATCCCTTCTCTATCGATCATCTAACGCTTCCCGAGCTCCTCCATCTCTTTAGGACCCATCCGGTACGGTGCCTTAGAGATTGGCCCCGTCCCCGGTTTCAATTCAATGGTGAAATCTATCTCCCTCTTCGGTGGCAACCCCGAATCTCGTCGAAAAACATCGGCAAACTCTCCCACCACCGGTATCTCGTCAATCGTCGGGACTCTCTATCCGGTCATCTCTCACATGGCACAAAATCAAAGGACATCCCTTCCTCAGATAGGACTTCAACGTGATAGCTGCAATCAACTTAACTTTGGGTTTGACTAAAAACCCACGATAAGACACACTAATACCCTTAGGCCCTCTCAAAGACACTTTCTTTTGATGACAGTCTATCTTAGCTTTATACTTTCCCAGCCAATCCATCCCAACTATCATCTCAAAACCGTTAAGAGGAAACTCTAGCAAGTCTACAGGTAGGTCGACTTGCCCAACTATCATAGACACATCCCTAAGCAACCTTCCACAAGACACAGACTCTCCCGAAGGTATAAAAACTTTCTCACTTACCGACTCGTAAACTCTCAAACCCAACTTTTTAACATGACTCGACGATACAAACGATTGGGAAGCCCCCGAATCAAACAAAACAAAGGTATGAATACCGTTAACAAGAAAGGTACCAAAGATAACATGTGCATCCTCCTCACCGCTTTCTTGTCCATCATGAACAGACTTTCCATCGGTCTTCCGTCCACCTCCCCGGACAAGATCGGCCGATGTGGCCGGCTTAGCACCCGACCCCGATTGTTGTTGTTGATCGTAGCTGGTTTCTCGAAAGAATTACCGCCGTTGCGGTTACCTCCACTCGATAGCTCGGCTCCCCGGTTAGACCATGACCCACTTGGTCTTTGCTCGCATAACTCGTGCGCGGTCCCCGAGAATAACTTCCCCGCCCGTCCCCCCCGAAAAGCTCCGGTACACTCGTGCACTCATGTCTCTTGTGGCCGACACCGCCACACCCAAGCAAGTCATACCCCAATCCGTTATCGCTACCCCCACGGCCACGCCCGAAGGAAGCCCCAAAGACTAAACCCCGACTCCAAGAAAAACCCCTTAGCTTGATTGTGGTTGCCTTTCTTGTGACTAGATTGGCCACCACCCTCACTCTCACCTTTCTTTTCTCAACACCGGACCTCTCCCGAGCCATCTCCACTAACCTCTCGCCCTCCCAGCTCTCTCATAAAGCGTCCTTAACATCGGTAAGGACTCCTACAGCGACTTATCCATGATCCTAATGGTCAACCCCCTCTCGAACCTCGGCGCGATTCTCATCACTCGGTCCCATGTCCTCGCATACCTAGACTTCTCGTTAAATCGCTTATAGTACTCACCACGGACATGTCGTCATGTCATCTTGAACCCGTCGAACTCCTCCCTCCGCTTGCTTCTCACATGCTCTCGCACAAACTCTTTTCTCATAGCCCTACGGAACTCATCCCAAGGTATAGGCGAGGTAAGCCTTGGTTAGCATACATATCTCTCGGCACTCACTTTCACCTTATCCCACCACTCACCACCGCCTCTCTCGGATAGAACGCAGCTTGCTCTACTCTCATCTCATCGGGACAAAGAACCAGGTCCAAGATATATTCTCCATCTCACGATGCCGCTTGTCAAGAAGGTTTGGTTCCCCTGGTCCCTTTGTACTCCTTTGGGTTGAACCTAGCTATGTAAAGGCTGATCTTAGAGTGATCAACCTCCTTATCCTTATTCACTTTCTTTAAGGCCTCCGTAAGAGCATCCTGGTGCTCCAACATCTTAACAATATCATCCGTATTCATGGACTCAGCTCGCGCATAGTAAGAGTTTCTCTTAGGCGGCATCTTGAAGCTATATATAAGAAAGGGTAAACATAAACACATGTACTAAACCTCAAAACACGAAAACAGGCTACCCAGGTGCTACTCGATCGAGTGTCCCAACATACTCGATCGAGTAAGAGGCTACTCGATCGAGTGCCTCCCATACTCGATCGAGTACCTCGACTCCAGAACACAAACAGACCTTCTGACTTCTAACATACTCGACCGAGTAGCCAGGCTACTCGATCGAGTGACCCCCTACTCGATCGAGTACCCCTAGTTACTCGATCGAGTACCCTAAAACTCGATTCCGTCGCAAAACGTCAAAAACCCACCCGATCAAGTCAGTCCCACTCGATCGAGTCATGCTAACTCGAATATGCTACCCGCATGCTATGACATATTCTAACATGTAAAACAGCTTATAAACACGATATCATGTCCTCATTATGCATACTATGCTACTCAACTGTTCATGCGATTAACAAACAATTATATCATGTTATTAACGCCACATAGTAATCACTCAACATGCTTCTCATTCCAACACAGTTCTATATATGTATATATATCTCTTCAATTTCATTCATATTCTCAACTTCTACTTCAAACACCCAACATTTACAACACACCTCATCACATCCACACACCAGCGAACAAACAACACATATGACGCGACAGATATTCCCCCCATGTGACCGGTTCAAAATTGTAGGGCGAGGTCGCGACTTTAGGACGTCTCCCAAGCCTTTGCATTAGCTCCTACAACCTTTACCCCGGGTTCATTTTAATTGACTCCCTATATTCATTGGGTTCATTGGTTACGGGTTTCGGATCGTCGCTCGATACCATTTTGTAACACCCCCATACTCCAAGTGCCTTACCAGGACCACTCAGGTATAAGGACGTTACCATCTCGGTTACCCGAGGCAATGATAAACAAATAAACAATAATGAAACGATATTTAAATAGTAATACTTTAGCGAAAGGTTACAATCCAAAACCAAACCAAATACTAATACATGTTCTCAAAATGGTCATCTCATGAACTAATCGAAATGTATATAAAAAACTCTAAACTACAAATGAAGACTTCTATCATCCGATCGTGGCAATCCCAAATATCCAGTACTCATGTCATACCCGCTCAATATGCCGCCATCCCCGAATGGATCACCGCAGTTTTTCAAAACATTCACCGGGGTCGTCGATTATTATTTACACAAGAGGTATAATTAACAATTCAAGAATTAACACAACTCAAACAATCACACACGATCAAGCACTCCACTCCATCTCCGTCTCCGATCGTCCACCGGACCCACCACGCGATGGGGGGACCGCAGCTGCCCCCCACCTAAGCCCCGCTCATCATACCGAGCGATAACCCCGTCCCATTAATGTGCACATCCCCTTCCGTGGCGGGTTCCACGAAGGGCGAAACTAGGGAGTGAAGCCACTCCCGCAAGTGACTCCACTCAGCCGAGAACGCATCTCGAGAACCACGGACAAACAATCACAATACAATCACAACATCGTCTCGAATCAACCAATTATACTAATTACAAGACAACACCACACCACATGTATGTAATAATCGAGTAGGAAACCCTACCGGAAAGCACAATTGTCAGACGATCTCACAGCTGAAGTCAAAAAGGTTCCTCTATGAATCCTCCTCCTAATGATACAAGCACATAATTACTACTATGCACATAACACAACAAAATCCCCAATTCCCAAAATTAGGGTTTAACTAACTTTGACGAAATACAATAAAAACGGTATAAAGGTCTTACCCTCGACGCAAGGATTACAACGGTGTAAAAACAAGTGAAATCCGACCTTCCAAGCTTCGGGATTGGTTAAGAATGCGATTAAGGTGATGAACGTAGTTTGTTTCTCTTCTCATAGTGATTTAGGTTTTAGAAAAGTAATTAGAATGAATGACGAAAAGATTATATACTTAATCGCATAATTAACAAAACCCGAGAAAACAACCCCGTAAACCTAGCTTACTCGATCGAGTAGCCCAGGTACTCGATCGAGTACCCCCCTACTCGATCGAGTATCGTAGTTACTCGATCGAGTACCCAACAGGTCAGAAACTATTTTATTTCGCAAAACTCCCTTACTCGACAGAGTAAGGCTTACTCGATAGAGTACCTCAAGACTCATAAATACGGAGTATTACAGTTTAGACCTAACCGGGTTGAGGAAATCGTGACACTAGGGATGATCAGGGCTGGGCCAGACCGGGCCATGTGCTGACCGGGCCAACATTTTCAACACACGGACCTGGGTTGGGCCGTGCTAGCCCGCAACGTTTCACACCTCTACCTACGCATCATCCTTGTGTCTCATCTATTATACTTGTCGTTTAAAATTTACCACGGATATTGTAGTCTTTAGCAAGAATTCGCGTTTGATGTTATATAAGAATTGCAAATTCACCAATTCTGATTTAAGACCGTTGTAATTTAAGATAATTCTCAAAGCCGAACTAAATAAAAAAAAAATATCTTAAATAAGAACATCTTAAAAATGTCAAATCGGCAAAACTCTCAACTTTATATCAACACAAATTCTCATTTTAGACGGACACTATCCGTCTAAAGTTATAGACGGATAAATTCACTCTCACAAAATGAGAGTTGATAATGTAAGTACAAGTGATGGAAAATAGATACCCCACTCGCATTTTCACTTAAATTTTATAAAAAATTTAAGGGATATTCTACCATGTACCCTCGAGTTGTTTGGTTTTCTACGGTGTACCCCTACAATTTTGAAATTCTATGGTGTACCCTTAAATTTCTTATTTATTTCTCTATTATGGCCTTATTTAACCCTCGTTAACTTTATCACTATCAAACAACCGTATTTTGACCTTTATTCTAACTCGTGAATGTTGTATCACCATCCTATGTGAAAAGTATCACAAATAACTTTTAATAAGCACAAACTACTCTTAAGAACCTTAGTTATGATTCATGAAATGATAATGGAGATTTGAAGAATTTCAGTTAGATTCGTATACTGTTAGGTGTGTTAATGGGTAACCGACGAATTAATAAGTAAATGGTTAGGTTATCGAGTAATTGGAATGCTGAATAAACGATTTAATAAGCCAATTAACAAACTTGCATATTAAAGACAAAAACTAAGGTCACAGATATATATCACAGTAGAGTTCGAAGTGCAGACACCATGAATTTCAAAATTGTAGGGGTACATCGTAGAAAGTTGAAAAACTCGAGGGTACATCGTAGAATTTCCCAAAATTTAAACGAAATGTCTATTTACAATGAGACGAATTGTTAAATCAAATACTCTTTCCCATCAATTGATAACATCGACTCATCCTCAAAATTCACAACATGACAACCAAATGTTACATGACGATAAATCCAGATAGTCACTTGACCTTACCTCCCTCGTGCTATGGTGGCCTGATGGGGCCTATGTCGGCACAGACCCATGATTAAATAAAACAAATAACTAAAGATAAAATAAATCCATTAATTTCCCCAAAATCTTTTACTAGGCCACAAATAGCCCACGTCTCCTCTTTGCCTTGTCATCACTCCTCCTCATCTATAATTTGACAATACCAATAATCAATCAACCAACCAATCTCCCTAACCCTCTTAAATATAAAAGTCGAGCATACTCAACTTCATTCAGCATTTTGCTTTTATAGCTAAATAAAAGTACTACACACTTTAAAAACTTGGAAAATATTTAATAAAGTAGTTATAAGAATTTAAGTTACAAAAAATAATCAATATGAAGGGATTATTATCCGGATGGAGTTTCTCGGGGAAATCTTGTGATAACTGTCATGCTGCATCCGCCCTGCTGTATTGCAAGGCGGATGCAGCTTTTCTATGTGGTGCGTGTGACTCGAAGTTACATGTGGCGAATTGTCACGGTGTTACGACAAGTCGTCACGAGCGGGTGTGGATGTGTGAGGTGTGTGAGCAAGCGCCGGCCGCAGTCACTTGTAAAGCGGACGCGGCCATGTTGTGTTCGTCGTGTGACCACGACATCCACTCTGCCAACCCCTTAGCCCACCGCCACGAACGAGTCCCGGTGATTCCATTCTTTGACTCGGCGGTCAATGCTGCCGCCCGACCTCCCTCAGCCGTCGCCGCCTCCGCCTTTCTCCACCCTAACGACCCCGCCGTCGTCGCCGCCGCCACTCCTGTTCCCGCCAAATTCGAAGACGACGATGCTGACGCGTGGCTGATCCCAAACCCGAATAATACCTTTATGTACAACGAATCAGACCTTCTTGATTTCAGCTATGGCGGACAAAACCTCGAAAAAATCTCAAATCCAAAAAATTACGAAACTCAAAATTTCGCAATTACTGATAGTGTTGTACCGACGCAATCCAAAGGAAATCTGAGCTTCTCCTCTAATACTACTACAGATCATTTCTTCGTCGGTTCTTTCGACATCGATTTCTCTCAACCTGATAAACGCCATTGCAAGAAGAATAAACTCAACAACAATCATCAACAGTTCGAACTTTTCTCGTCCTTCAATTTCTCCGCTCAACACAGCGTAATTACTCTTCTCATCACTTCCAACGAATTTTTTTTTAATAACAATTGACAATTGAACTAAATCAATTCAAATCAAATTAAATTAAAGTGTTATTTTATGAAATTCAGGTATCATCGGAAATCGGAGTAGTACCAGAAGCAAACACGAACTCCGTCGCAATCTCTGCCGCTGTTGCGGCGGAAGAAACAACCGCGCCGGCGTTGGATAGGGCGGCAAGAGTGTTAAGGTACAGAGAGAAGAGGAAGAACAGAAAGTTCGAGAAGACGATTCGATACGCTTCGAGGAAGGCGTACGCCGAAACGCGGCCCAGGGTAAAAGGACGTTTCGTTAAACGTAGCGGAAATGACGAAACGTCGGACATTGATAAGTTGTTTGTGAATAGTCGGGAATCGAATTTTGATTTTGTTGTTGATCATGGATACGGCGTCGTTCCGACGTTTTGACGTTTTGTTATGGAAGAATAGTTTTAAATTTTAGTTTGGGACAGAGAGTTTAAGATCGAAGATCTTTCTTGTTCCTCGTGTCACGTATCGAGATTTCCTTTACTTTGCCATAAAATTTCGCAATTGCTAAATTCCGCACACCCTTTTACTTAAATCCCGCACATTTTCCACTATTATTCCGTTATTACCCTTTTTATAAAAGAAATTAAAATTAAAAAAAAAAATAAAACACAAACACAAACACTGCAACTCCTCACCATCCCCGACCACCCATTCCCCAACCCCGACCACCCATCCCAATCCCCGGCCACCCTCTGCACCGTCGACCACCCATCTCCAATGAGAATCATCACAAACCGTCGACCACCCTCATCCCTTCGCTGTGCCGTTTTATCAACAATTTGGGGTTTCGATTTAGTTTGGTTGTTGCAAGGGTGGTTGGGGGGTCATCAGGCTGGGTAGGATGGTCGGAGGGGCAGGGATGCGTCGTCGAATTTTAGGGATGCGTCGTCGAATTCGGTGGTTGTTGCAGGTTGTAGGCGCGCTGGGAGGGGGTTGTCGTAGCAAGGAGGGGTGGTCGGAGGGGGTGGGGGTGGGGCTGTGGAGGGTTGATCGGCGCGAGTATGGGGCTGTGGAGGGGTGGTCGGCGGCGCGGGAGGGTGGTGGGGGTGGGGTTGTCGGGGTTGGGTAGGTTTGTACGTTTTTCCTTTTTTTTTCCCTTTTCTCTCTCTCTCTCTCTTATTTCTCACATGGTGGGGTGATAAATGTGAAGGGCAGATTCGGTATAAGGGGAATAAATATGCGGGATTGAGTAAATAGTGTGCGGGATTTAGCAAGTCCTTAAAATTTAGTAACACAAATTTACCTTGGTACTAGATTGATTGATATAAGCTCGTATCACTAAAACCATGATTTTGAAAACTAGAATGAAAAAAAAAAGATAGACGAGACAGAATACAATTGAAACCCAATTACTAGCTTGGTGAAGAATTACATGTAGCTCTTTCACATCAGTGATATAGAGAAGGGTGATCTAGTTTATAACCCAAGGGACTACCCATCTATTGCCAATTGGTTTTATGATGAAATCTCTTTGGACTTATAAAGTGGACACTCTTTTCTCTTCGACGGGCGCGATTCAGGCCCACGTGTGATCTAACAAGCATTCAACACATATTTGCCCTAGTCACAAGTGAGTCTATCCTTAAGGAAGACTAACTCTCTGGTTTATAAATACTCTCCTGAATATGACCGCATTATATATGAAATCATTGAGTAGTGATATACTCCCTTCGTACCGTACAAATCACTACTACAAATCCAGGCAACTACAACGCCCCATTAACAACGAGTATTCACGAAAATCACAATAGACGTTGTAGAATGTATGGCGCGAATTTTACTAAAATGAATTACAACGGGTATGGTTATAAAAACCGTTGTTATTAGTTTTAACAACGGGTTACACATGCACAACCGTTGTTACTAATGTGGCGCAAAATTGACGCAAAGTTAGTGAAAAGTAATCACAACGGTTGCTTTTGGAACCCGTTGTTAAAACTGCTTTGACAACGGTTGTTGATTTACAACCGTTGTGATACCGTTGTTAAAACTTATATCACAACGGTTGTTGTTTAATAACCGTTGTCAATACCTTCCATACTATAAACCACACAAATACAAGTCTGCTGCAGCCACAAAACACAAACCTTAATACACAAACACAAACCCCAAAGAACAAACACAAACACAAAACACACACTTTCTCATCGTCTCTTTCTCTCTTTCTCATCGCCGCTTTATCTTCTCGCCACACTTTTGTTGATTTCATCGCCTTTTTACGTACGTTACGTAATTATCGGGTTTGTTTCATCGTCATTATTTTATTTTTCTAATTATTTCATTTCCATGTATGTGTTTTTATCGACCATTAGGTTCCGTTCAAAGATCTATCTGCTATATCGTCATATAGCCGCAATTTCTTTCCCCCGTCAAGCCATCTTCTTTGGCGTCCTTGATCGGATCGAGCATAGTAAGAGTCTTAAGGATGATATCATTCATTTTGTTGGAGTTTGGAGTTTGTTTTGAAAGATTAAGGAGGGTTAATTTATTTGGAGTTTGTTTTAGCAGTTAGGGTTTGGAGAATATATTGAGATAATGGAAATGCATGTTAGTTGAGATAATGCAATGTATTTATACTAAGCAATGTGTGGGTTGAGTTGTTTTTTAATTAATATATATGTTAGGAAGTTGTGCCATAATCATCATCATATCTCTCTGATGGGGCATATTCTGCACCCGCTGACCGAGTCAACATATTGAGCAAGGTCAAAGATATCCACAAGCAAGTCAACGACTTAGACAGCCTAACCGACGCAGCCTGTCGGCCTGTCTCTTGGATCCCGGCTGGGGCAACTAGCCAGCCGGGGCACACATCCGCGAACTCATATCCAAGACCCCTCGGCGGCGAGTCAACAGGGCCCGCCGGCCTGCCATGGGTCCCTCGGCCGAGGGTAGATCAGTCTTTCCACCTGCTAGCCACTTGGCCACTACGTGACAAAAGGTGAAAGTCTATAAATACTCCTCAACTCTCATTGAGGAGAGGATCCACAATTTAACCTAAACTCCTCATAATCTGGTAATATCTTCCTTATCTCTCTACAATATATACTTCGCCAAGTAACACATAACTTAATCCTCTTAAGTTTACTGACTTGAGCGTCGGAGTGAGTTCGCTCGGTCCAAAGCCGAGCCCTCAGTTTGTTCATTGTTTCAGGAGACCGAAAGGAGGATTCAACCAAAGACGTCATTCTACAAGCACGGGTGGTAACAAGTAACTACTCTGGAATTACACCCAGAACAATTGGCGCCGTCTGTGGGGAGACGTACTAGAAGCTAGTCACATTCATTCCCAAACAAAAAAAAAAACTCAAAACAAAAACTCACCCAAAAAGCTAAGAAGATGTCGAAACAATAAGAGGTATTCGTGACTGACGAAACCGAATTCTGCCAAGATGATACCGTCCACAATTACGAGTTGCGCGACCCTCCACCGGCCGAGTAATCCAACCGGAGTATGGGATGCCAATAATACCGATACGCCGCGCCGCCGACCGTGTCACCATCATGGGACATGTGGTTGATGCAAATAAGCCGGCTACTCCCGGACCTAATTGGTAGAACGCCGCTCGCACCGTCACACCGACAAGAGCGGCGACACCCGTCAGAGACCAGGGCCCGAATGTGACTCCAAGAGACTTGAACGAGCACCTTTGGAAGAAGCGGCCTGTCAAGACGCCGGGGGAGCCCAGAGTGCTAGTGGTGGACCTGAGTCCTTCCCGCACTCGCGGGAGGACGGCGTCGCCGCAGCACCGACGAGGCATGCCCCAGAGGAGTGAAAGAAGTCCGAGTCACCAGAGTCGGAGAAGAAGCCCTTCCCGCCACGGGGAGAGGAGCAGGACTAGGGATGCGAGGAGCCGATCGCCGCGTGTCGTTCGACACGTGGTCAGACAGCCCCTCAGCGCCTACGTCCTAGAAGTCCCGGTGCCAACTAAGCTCAAGTTGCCACCCTTATCATACAAAGGAGAAAGTGACCCAACCGACCACGCCGAGGCTTTCGAGTCTTACATGTCGGTATGGGAGCAGCCTGACGAGGTTTGGTGCCGTGTCTTCCCAACGACCCTGCATGGGCTGGCACAAAGTTGGTACAAGGGGCTACCCAACGGGTCGATATACTGCTATGGCGACCTAAGGGACATATTTTTGGCCCAGTACTCTTGCAATAAGAGGAGGGCCGTCGAGACATCGGACCTCCTGACTATCAAGCAGGAGGGAGGCGAGTCTCTCCGAAGCTATGTGAAGAGGTTCGACGCCAAGGTTCAGCAGATTCGTGAGTGAACAAGCGAGGGCGACCTTCGACGATGAAAGGCCTCCCAAGAGGGGACTTAAAAACGAGCTCATCAAGGGCGGAGGCCTGAACTTAGACTCCGCCAGGAAGATGGCTGACCAAGCCATAAAGGTGGAGGACTACCACAAAACCTGGGTAGGCCCCAGCGAGGCCGGGCACTCAGAGAATAAGGGCCGCCGGGAGGACAACCCGGATGAACGACGCCGTGACAATAATAGGTCACGATCTGACAGGTCCGCCAGGAAACAGAACTCGGCGGGCGCCGGGGGGAGTTCTGGACCGTACTATCAAAAGCGGTACAATGATCACACCCCCCTGGTCGTATCTGCCGCTGAGGTCTTCGCCCTGAGCAAGAACGAGGGTCAGAAGTGGGAAAGGCCCCCCAGGCCGAGGAGTGACGGTGACACGAGCCAAGATCTTGAGTACCACGCCACACCGGTCACCTAATCGACAACTCGCCGCATCTGAAGAATGCCATTGAAGAGCTGATCCGGAAGGGGAGCCTCGGCAAATATGTTGCCAAAGGCCAAAAGACTGATGCCGGCGGCTCAAACAAGAAATCCGTCTTTGAACGGATAGGAGTGATCCATGTTGTCATCGGGGGCAACGAGAATGGTGGGTCCGCTCATGGGCACAAACGGCACCTGAACGAGCTGTATCAGGCCATCAACTTTGTGCCTAAAACAGCGATCCCCGCTTCCAACATCCCCGACATGACTATTGGGAAGAAGGACTACGAGGGAGTCATCGCCCCTCATAGCGACCCACTCGTGGTCCACTTGGACATAGCCAACCACCTGGTCAAGAGGTGCCTGATTGACACAGGCGCCTACACGAACATCATGTTCAGAGAGTGCTTCCTCGGCCTCGGTTTGAAGGTTGAAGACTTGAGCCCCTGCACCAACCCGTTGTACAGCTTTTCTGGGGCCGGCCTGGTACCCCTTGGGTCAATCAGGCTACCAGTGAGGTTCGGCGAGGGAAGTGCGGCCAAGAATGTTATGTCTGAGTTCGTGGTCATTGACGGCTCGTCTGCCTACAACGTTCTCATAGGCCGGGTCACTTTGAGTGAGGCCGACGCTGTAATGTCCATCCGGGCCCTGACACTGATGTATGTCTCGGACCGGGGGGAAGCGCATAAGCTCGTCTCAAAGGACGAGAAGGACGAGGTGGTCAAAGTCCAGATATCTGCCAGAGGGTGCAACATGCAATCCCTCAAAGTGGCAAAGAAGTCCGAGAAAGGGAAGAGCCCATCCTTACAACAGGAGGGCGACCACATGGATGCAACTGTTGGCATGGTCGAAGGAGCCGAGACTGAAGAGGTGGAAATTGACCCAGGGCGCACCGTAATTATCGGTGTCAACCTGGAACCAAAATTCAGGGCCGCTCTCCTGGACCTGCCGAGGAAGAACAAAGACGTCTTCGCCTACTCAGCGGCCGAGATGCCAGGCGTGAGCCGGGAGGTAATTGTTCACAAGCTGAACGTACTCCCCACCGCTCGCCCTGTCAAGCAAAGGATGAGGAACTCCTCAGCCGAGAAGGACGAGGCCATCAAAGCCGAGGTAGATAAATTACTAGCGGCGGGCTTTATCATGCCTTGTACTTATCCTGAGTGGTTAGCCAATGTTGTAATGGTGAGGAAGTCATCGGGGGCATGGAGGATGTGTGTAGATTTTACCAATCTTAATAAAGCGTGCCCCAAAGATTGCTATCCCTTGCCTCGAATAGATAGTTTAATTGACGCCACGGCAGTTACACTATCTTGAGCCTGCTGGACGCCTTCTCAGGGTATCATCAGGTATTCATGGCCGAGGAAGACATGCCTAAATGCGCATTCATCACTGCTAACGGCACGTACATGTACAAAATGATGCCGTTTGGTTTGAAGAACGCCGGTGCAACTTACACAAGACTGGTGGACAAAGTGTTCCAAAATCAAAAAGGACGAAACATTGAGGCTTACGTCGACGATGCTATTGTAAAAAGCAACTCTGACAGCGAGCACTTAGCCGATTTACACGAGACATTTTGTTCACTAAGGAAATACAAGATGAAGCTCAACCCAATGAAATGCAACTTCGGTGTCCGGGCAGGTAAGTTCCTCGGCGTACTTGTCAGCGCCAGGGGAATTGATGCCAATCCAGACAAAGTCCGAGCAATCCTAGACCTACCGGAGCCAAGGAATCGAAAAGAGGTTATGATGCTGACCGGGAGGATGGCGGCTCTAGCCCGTTTCATCTCTCGTTCAGCCGACAAGAGCACCCCATTCTTCAAAGTGTTGAAGGGGAATAAAGACTTCACTGGGGGAGGAACAGAGCACGCCTTTCAAGCAACCGAAAGCTCATCTTCGACTCTCTCAACCCCGTCCAGCCGATCTGGGGAGACGCTATACCCGTACATAGCGATTACCTCGGCCACGGTCGATCCGTGATCATCGGGGAAGAAGATAAACAAAGAACACCCAATCTACTTTGTCACCCATACGTTGTTGCCCGCCGAGTGAAATTACCCGCTGATTGAAAAAGCAGCCTTTGTTGTCGTCATCGCCGCAAGGAAACTAAAACCCTACTTCGACGCACATCCCGTGACGGTCTTAACCGACCAGCCATTGGAGAAAGCATTGGAAAAATTTGAGCAATCCGGCAGCTCATCAAATGGGCAAGAGCTATCCGCCGGCATTCAATACAAGCCGAGGCCCTCGATAAAGGGGCAGGCACTTGCGGACTTCCTTGCCGAGTGCACTTACCAAGAAGAATCACACCCCAGGGTATGGGAAGTATACACCGACGGGTCCTCCACGGCGAACGGCTCGGAGCCGCATCCTTATCATCAACCCAAACGGGGACGAGTTTGAGTATGCCTTGAAATTTACCTTCTCGGCCTCGAACAACGAATCCGAATACGAGGCGGTGATAACCGAGTCGAGCTAGCTAAGGTCGCCGGGCGAGCACATCATTTTGAAAACAGATTCACTTTTAGTGGGTAATCAAATCAGAGGAGAGTACGAGACTCGAGACGACGGGATGGTAAGGTACCCGGAAAGGGTAAAAGCCGACACTTCTAAGTTGAAATCTTTTCGTATACAATGCATTCCTGTGTCCGAGAACAACCGAGCCGACGCTCTCTCAAAGCTTGCCACTCGACCATCGAATGTCGGCCGAACCGTGCTTTGTGGACATCGGGAATGCCAAGAGCATCACTGAGGCCGTCAGCATGGTGGGCAACATAGAGACCGAGACGACGTGGATGGCTCCGATAATGAAATACAAATCGACAAATGAATTACCGGAGGACCGCAGTCTCTCGCAGAAGATAAAGAGGATCGCAGCAAGGTACTTGGTATTTGAAGGAGAATTATACAGGAGGTCCGTAATAAGGCCACTCTTGAAATGTGTCGGCCCGACCGACGCGAGCTAATTCTCGACGAAATTCACGAAGGCATCTGCGGCCATCACATGGGGGCAAGAACACTAGCCCACAAAGCTCTCCGAGCCGGCTACTTCTGGCCCACCATGCTTGCGGACTCCAGAGCCAAAACCAAAAAGTGCAACAACCACAAATGCATGCTCCGTGATACATGCACCTTCCGAGACTGCGGCCGGTACTTAGTCCCCTTCCTTTTGCACAATGGGGGATGGATCTACTAGGGCCATTTCCAACGGCATCCGGAGGAAGAAAGTACTTGATTGTCGCCGTTGACTACTTCACCAAATGGGTTGAAGCCGTAGCAAGACCGGAAGACGACAAAGAAGTAAGAAGAAAGGTAATCTGGGAAAATGTCATAACTCGGTTTGGGTTACCCCAAGTCATGGTATTTGACCACGGCCGAGAGTTTTGGAGTGACACAATAATGATCTGGTTGGAAGAACTTGGTATCAAATTTGCATACTCCTCCGTCTCGCCACCCACGAGCAACGGACAAAGGAGGCGACCCAATAAAACAATCCTCAACGGTTTGAAGAAGATAGTTGAAGACCTAAAGGGAAGATGGGCCGATGAACTACCCGGCGTCCCCGTGGTCCCCTGCGAACCACGGAGAAAGAAGCAACGGGATACGATCCATTCCACTTAGTCTACGGTCCGGCGATCCCCGCCAATTGAAGCAACGGTGCCGACGTTGAAACGACCACCTTTAACCCGGTTGAAAATGAGGAAGGTCTAAGAGCCTCCCTAGACCTGGTCGAAGAAAGCCGAGATACAGCACGCCTCAACTTGGCAGTATACCAAAACCGAATGAGAAGAGCCTACAACCGAAGAGTCCACAAAAGGGACTTAAAAGTAGGAGATCTAGTCCTAAGAAAGTCACCGCCACCAACAAAGGGAACATTCATGGTAAATTGACTAATCGGCGGGGTCCCTACAAAGTGGTTGAAGAAATGAGGCCGGGTACATACCGGCTGACAGACATGGAGGGTGTGCCTTTGATGAGCCATTGGAACACTGACAATCTCAGGAAATACTTTGTATAGCGGCAGAGGTGCCCAAGACAACTGTGGGCACCCCGACGCATGTTTATGTCTAATGAAGAATCGTCCAAGTTTTCCATCAAAGTGTTCATTTTCCCCCCATAGTCACTACCAAGAAGTAGACGCCACGGCAGCACTACCTACAGCTGATTGGCAGATACGAACGCTGCGCGCCAGAACCCCTAGTCGCCTCGGCCCACCGAAGGCCTGGCAGGGGACACAACGGTCGATACGCTAACAGACGCTGTCGCGCCGTAACCCCTAGTCGCCTCGGCCCACCGAAGGCCTGGCAGGGGACACAACGGTCGATACGCTAACAGACGTTGTCGCGTCGTAACCCCTAGTCGCCTCGGCCCACCGAAGGCCTGGCAGGGGACACAACGGTCGATACGCTAACATACGCTGTCGCGCCGTAACCTTTAGTCGCCTCGGCCAACCGAAGGCCTGGCAGAGGACACAACGGTCGATACACCAACATGTTCACAACGGCGGTTGGGAAGCGCAATTCCAACGCCTCGGCTAGACCGAGAGTGAAAGAGGAAGCGACCAACATGCTAACATGTTCAAGAAAAAGACGTTAAACACAGTTGAGATGCACATTCTAGCTGCCTCGGCCAAGCCGAAGGTAAAAATGAAAAAAGCACTCAATTAATAACGCAAGAAGACAGGAAAAGACCTCGGCCAAGCCAGAGGCAAAATAAGCAAACTCTTATTAAAAATGATAACAGGTTACAAGTGAGGAGAATACAGACGACGGCCGTCCCCATAGGGATAAGCCAAAACACAACCTACCAAAGTTTTACAAAAACAAGGAAAAGAAAAGCAAAAGGTTACCGACATATCATTTGAAGCGCCAAAAGATGGCAGGGAGGAAAGGCTCAATAGTTGGCCCCCGAACAGCTAAAGCTATCCGAGATGTCAGGTGAGTCTGGTGACGACCGCCCGTCTCCCTATGCCTGTTGCTGCCCTCCATCGGCAGCAGCAGCATCATCTTCGGTGGCCGGCCCAGAGGAAAGCTCATCATTCTCTCGTGCCTTTAGCCTCTCAGCCTCCTCTTTGGCCTCTGTTGGGCCCTAAATTATCCTGCCTGACCTGATATAGGCCAGGCAACAGCCAAAGACAACTTCCAGGCTCTAGAGATCTAAAACCAGGCATTACTCTAAGACGGACAGGCACTAAGCAGGAGTTGATTGAAGACAAAGTAGAAATAACTAGCGGCCTGAAAAGGTAAAGCACCAGGCCATTGCGGGCAACAAACAAGCGCCTCATATGTTCCCTACAAAAAGGAAGACCAATTCCGGAAGGCAAAGATATAGGGAGCAATCAAAAGCAACGGCTAAGAAAGAAGCAACCATCTCCGGGTAAATAGGGCACATTCCCTATTTACCAGGAAAACCTAAACGGCACAAAGGGATTGAAAGCAACCACCTATAAATAGAAAGAAAGGGAAGACAAGAAGGATCATCTGATATACCATCACTTTTACTCATATACTTTGTATTCTGAAGCAATATATTCGCCTGTCACGCCTGATATAACAATACTCTGTCAGGCTATCCAAAATCATAGTAACAATCACTCCTGGCTTGGTGCCCGTGGTTTTTTCCCTTATTCCCAGGGTTTTTCCACGTATAAAATCCTTGTGTCATTATTTGTTAGTTTGCTTTATATTTAATTATACCAATCAGGCAAGTTATTCGAGTTAGATCACCCTACATATAAATTCCTGGCAGGACGCTCTAGATCACTGAAAATCCTGCTAAAACAGCCTCCTTCACCTTTGCATCGTAGGCCGCCTTGGCCTCAGCTATCTGAGCCGCCTTCGCCGCCTCCGCCTTCTCCGCAGCCGCTTTTTCCGCAGCATCAGCCATCTCATCCAGAAGCTGGTCAAATTCTTGCCACGGGAAGGAGCCTTCGGGGACGAGCTTCTTGATTGCCTCCCTGGTCGCTTCCTCGGCCTGGTCCCGGAATTGGGCACACATGTTAGGGATGAGCTCAGTTTGAAGCATCTCAATATCTTTCTCCTTTTGGGCAAGGATAGCCCTCGTGCCCCTATGTGCCTCCGACTGGGACAAGTACAGATCCTTCCATTCTTCCCTCTTGGCAACCACGGCGTCATAACCACCCTTATACCTGTCCCGCTCCTCCAGCAGCTTGGCAGCGGTGGCATCAGCAGCCTCAACTTTGGCCCTCTCGGCCAATAGCAGCTTCTCAGCTTCCTCCACACGCTTTCGTGCAGCAAGGAGGTCCAGCTTAGCCTTCCCAGCTTCCCCCTTTGCAGCGGAAAGATCAAGCTTAAGCCGTTCGATCAATGGCCCAGCTTGGGCCATGGCCTTTTCTTGCTCCATAATGTGGGAGCCGGCTAGTTGAGTCCACTTCGCCAGCCTCTTGTATATTCTTGTACCCTCTGCCACAAGCTCGGCGGGGGGAACCTTCTGGAGTAAGGAGTCAACGGTGACATTTCTATCACCCGCCTTCTCAGGATGCTTCTCTAATTGCCGCTCAGTGAGAACGGCGGCAGCCGACGGCGGATCTACAAAAAATTCACACAGCGCATCCATGTCAACATTCATTGACACATCAGAGAGTCTGTCATCGGGAATGCATAATGAACCAGCTAAGTCTGAACCACAGGTTAGGTCCGTACCAGTCTGGACCTTCTTAGATGGAGGACCGGGTGAATCGTTCTTTTCCCCAAAGAACGGTAGAAGCCGGTGGCTCTTTTCTCTTCTTTGGAGGAGGAGGGCCCTTCGCAACATGCCACCACCTCCTCGGTGATATCGACGACCTCCACATGCTCCTTCCGGACCGCCGGGGTTGAAGAGGAGTTGGGGTTGACGCCGTCGCCGACCTGGACGCCGCCTTTGGTTTTCTCTTGACGCCTCCGAGAACCCGTGCTTGAGCCACCGCCGGATCCACCGCTTCACCGCTTGTCCATAAGTTCGTTGGGAGCCAGTCTACGATCACGCGCGTCAGCCTGAGGATGCCGCTGAACGACCTTCCCATCCTTATCAAGCCCTAACCTCTTCAAGGTCCTCTCAGACAGATCCTGGCCAAACCGGTCTGCAAGAAACCAGACAAGAGTTACATGAAAGAAGTAAAACAAAGCTCTAAAAACAGGAGCATGATAGGCAAAGATGGGCCTCACGCCGACCCTACTCACCCTGGTTGAGGGCCGGTATGAGGCCGATGCGGCAAAGCAACTCATCCTGAAGAATAATCTGAGTAGGGGGCTTCCATCCCTTCTCAGCATCAAACAGCTGCATCGCCCGCTTCTCATCCGCATTAAGATAGACCTTCGAAGCGTCCATCTTCAGCTTACTCCGGGTGACCCATTTGTCATGCTCTGCTTACTCTCGCACCGCAAATTAACTTGGTGCTGGAAGGACCGGGGCAGCGGATAGTCATCCGGCACTTCGACATACACCCACCGCCCCTTCCAGTCCTTGCAGGAAGAAAGCTTATCAACGGAGACGTAGCCCGGCTCCATCTGCACGCTGTACCACCCCACTTTGCCGGGGGTCGATGGCCGAAGATGATGAAGCCGGCGGAATAAGTTAACTGTAGGGACCTCCCCCTTAAAAAGACAGAGCCACACGAAGCCAACTATCGTCCTAATGGCCAATGGATGCAGTTGAGCCACGGCGACGTTCATAGCTTTGATGATGGCCGCGACGTATTCATTCAAAGGAAACCGGAGCCCATACTCCAGGTGCCTGATATATACGCCGATATGACTCGGGGGAGGGCAACAGACCGCCTGACCCTCCTCAGGGATAACAATTTTGTACCCCTCACGGAAGGAGAAATGACCCTCGAAAAGAGTTCCACCGGAACAACTGGCGAATTTATTGGTCCACGCACGGTCAAGACCAGTCATGCAGGCCTCGCCGTGATCCAGGATATGCGGCCTCTCATCACCAGAAGGAATCCTTTCCTCACCATCATCATCAAAGTCTTCATCAGCTTCGTCATCATCCTCCCAATCCTCCAAAACTTTTGGGTCAACTTCGGGAGAAGGAGACCTAGGGCCCCCAGACCTTATCGGGACGGCGTCTAGTATCTCCTCCTCATCAAGACGCGACGGGGAACCCCCCGGCGCAGAAGTGCTAGGTCCGGCGTCAGCAGCAGACATGGTAGCAATAATTACTTAACAAAATAAGAGATTGAGAAAAATTTGTTTGTTTACCTTGAAGAAAAGCACTAGCCGAAGTAACGACTCCGAAGATTAGAAGAGAAAGAAACCCTTGAAAGTTTAGAGAGAAGAAAATTTTAGAGAAAATGAAATTGGTGGCCAATTTCAGGGACTAACTGCCCTATTTATAGGGGAAAGCCCATGAAGAAGAAGGACCAATCGGGCGCACCCATGAAACGTCGACCAATCAACGAACGTACACGTGTCAGACATGCAACCACGGAATGTCAATCGTTGCAACAGTTGAACGTCAATCAATGCAACAGTGACCAAGCGTCTTCAACACGCCCCTTCATATCTCTTTGCCTATTCATCTTCCTCAACAAATTCCTAAGTATCTGTTCTCCGCCGGCCATATGATCAACCAAGCTAGGTAGCACCGGCCGGGGGCAATCAAAAACAACCGGCACTCTCAACCCTGGTCTCGGCCAGCGTCACTTTCTTTTCCACATCGGATGCCCTTTACACATCCATGTGGAGGGGGGATATGGTACGGCCTAAGCAGAACCAAGCCGAGGTAGAAGAAGCCGGGGCAGAAAAATTTTCTTACGCAGAATATACGCTCAACACACATCGGAGCCCATACCACGGCATAGACTACGCTGGGGGCAAATTGATGGGGCATATTCTGCACCCGCTGACCGAGTCAACATATTGAGCAAGGTCAAAGATATCCACAAGCAAGTCAACGACTTAGACAGCCTAACCGACGCAGCCTGTCGGCCTGTCTCTTGGGTCCCGGCTGGGGCAACTAGCTAGCCGGGGCACACATCCGCGAACTCATATCCAAGACCCCTCGGGGGCGAGTCAACAGGGCCCGCCGGCCTGCCATGGGTCCCTCGGCCGAGGGTAGATCAGTCTTTCCACCTGCTAGCTACTTGGCCACTTGGCCACTACGTGACAAAAGGTGAAAGTCTATAAATACTCCTCAACTCTCATTGAGGAGAGGATCCACAATTTAACCTAAACTCCTCATAATCTGGTAATATCTTCCTTATCTCTCTACAATATATACTTCGCCAAGTAACACATAACTTAATCCTCTTAAGTTTACTGACTTGAGCGTCGGAGTGAGTTCGCTCGGTCCAAAGCCGAGCCCTCAGTTTGTTCATTGTTTCAGGAGACCGAAAGGAGGATTCAACCAAAGATGTCATTCTACAAGCACGGGTGGTAACAAGTAACTGCTCTGGAATTACACCCGGAACACTCTCAATGCTGCTTCAAATCTTATTACTAACCCTTCTCATTCCATATTGTTCGTTCATATGCACAGTGATGGCAGTAATAATCTGGATCTTGATGAGGACTGATCTATGGAGTTCAAAAAATGGAAGCAAATCAAACAAGCATAACTCAACACTTTCAAAATGATCATTTCATTTAATTTTAAACCAAATTCATTACAACAATTATCAGAAATCAAAAGATGTATAATAAGCCGGAACAACCCCGGTTAAGCATAAAAAGCGCTTCTCAACCTGCCACCAATCACGCCACTCTGGTATACCGCTAACTTCCGGGTCATTGGTTTCATATTTTGCAATAACAGATTGAATATATGCAAGGACACGACTTGCATGTGGAGATATGGTTGGAAGAGTACAACTCAACATATCTCTGGCTGCAGCCAAGTTGCGAGTAACAGGCCGACGAGGGTATGAAGATGATGATGATGATGAGGCTTTGTTGACAAGCCGGACTGCTTCACGCCTCTTAATCCAATAATTCCGTTGATGTTCAAGGGATGCTTTGATTAATGGGTGTTGATCGGCGGGAAGCCCGGCGGGAACCTTCCCATCATCTTCAATCGTTTGTGTAAGCCATTCTTCGTTGTTGATAAAATTAGGGTTCATTGCCATGTTGTTTCAATTAATGAATGTTAGTAAAGGATGCTTTAATATTTATAGTCACATTTATAAGTTTTTTCAAGTCCGTTGGTAATTAATTTAAGGGATATTCTGCATGCATCAGAATTATAACGGGCCGTAATTATGCATGCATCTAGTAATATTTAATTTAATTTTATTTTTATTTTTTAAGATCAAACAACAACGATTATTTATTAAAAAACCGTTGTCTTTAGTTATAACAACGGTTTTGTATATTACAACCGTTGTTATAACTTTCCCTCCAAAATTGAGTCACACTTTCCACAACGGGTTTTTATACTTAAAACCGTTGTTAATATTTTTAACAACGGTTTCCTTAAGAAAACCAACCGTTGTTAAAACCTTTTACAACGGACGCTTTAACAACGTCCGCTTTTTTATATAACAACGGTTTTTGACCGTTGTTATAGCCTGTATCTATAGTAGTGAATGGTAACGTGGTAAAAAATGAGGTTTTTAAGAAAAGAGGGTAAAAGAAAGGGTAAAGAGGGAAGAAAATAGGTGGGGTGTGTAATTGTGGGTTTAATTGTGAGTTAGTAGGTGGGGTATGTAGTGGCATTTTATGTAAATATCTGTAACGCCCCGAAACGTAGACAGGCAGCTCAAAATAGCTCTTTTTATTAACAATATACAGCAGCGGAATTATAGGGCGTCACCGCCGTATTTCCCATATGGAAAATACTAGGTTATTATAAGAATAAAGATAAATACACTTTTTAAAGACAAAAACTAACAACTCTATTACATATTCATCTTATTAAGTCATTGGTCCTATCTGAAATTCCTCACACTTGTCCTTCCCAACCCTTGTACCTGAAAAAGAATGAAAGTAACATGATCAGCCAACCACAGGCTGAGTATGACTCCGATCACCTCCACTGCCCCTACTTACCCGGTTTTAGTACTTTACTCCATTCACATCTCACAAGTATATAAAATAGGTCATATGAACACATTCGGATAATTATTAAATAGACAAGCACAACCGGCCACTTCAGCATGCAATAACTCACTGTACAATTATACCGGTCTACCATTACTGAATAGAGAGACATTACGGAGTAGAAACTCCCCTAGGCTAAGCCCTCCTCCATGTACACAGGATCTCATGTCTAAGACTCGTGTAAACCCCCTGGCACTTTCACCAGTAATAATCAGAACCATAGTTCATATGGGGACGTGCCCCCTTCCATGTACACAGGATAAATTTATAATGTCTTCTCTCTCCCGTAATCGTATCCCGAATGCTACAATTGGCCAATAGAACATTATAACATCAGTACTCTTATCACAGTCATATATTCATAAGACGGTAACTAATATAACATGTGAGTAGTGTAACATTCATAAGATGAAATTAAGAATAAAACTAATATAAGCCTATTATTTCTAATCTCTTATTTCAAATGTAAACAATTACTTATATCGACGAAGGGTCCCGAAATCATACCATACATTCACATTGATGGTAGCTCGATCGGTTGTAGCTAAATTAATTTACTTTGCATGTCTTTGGTTATCCTGCGTATGTACAACTACATACCCCAATTTGTTTTATGTCTTTCGTTGGGTGAGTTCTGTGAGGAAGGACATCCTTTTTATAGCCAAAAGATGGCTTGTCTACCAAGTTATTAGTGTTCAAGTTGGATATCACTTCCTTTTTCTTAGGCATTAAGTAAAGTTATCTTATGCAAATCCTATTATTAGATAATGTAGCAAAATTCAACCTTATCTAAAAGGTAAATATCTTGGCTAAAATATTATTATAATACTCTAAGTATTATCTAGTAAAATATATTTTTTTTCCGGGTATTACAATATCAAATGTGTATAAGGATAATTTGGTAATGTTGTGGGCCAAATAAGTGTTGGAAAATTAGCTCCAATCTCCCACGCGCAACGGAAGCACCGATCGATATATAATGTAAAAGTAAAATAAACCGCAAGCTAATAATAAGTTGAGACAAGATTTAGGGTCAATATCCAGGGTAAAACCCTCCAAGACGGAGGTAAAACCCACCAGCCGAAAAGACTGAATCCACTATAAAATAGTGCCACTATAAAGATAGTGCCAGTACAACGTAACCGGTACCAAATTACACCCCGAATTTGGACCCGACAATAATTTAGGAATACAAACTAGTACCCTCTAGACCACCAGTATAATTGGAAATCACCACCAATTATACCCCTAGAGTAACCCTCTAAATTATTGTAAGAGAAGACCCGTTATACCGCCTCACACACTCAAACTCGGTTGAACCGTTACCCGAATCCCAACCCCTTGTTTATTTGTGTGAGTACCTTACCAATACCGTAAGGCCTGCCTTATACTCCACCAAATTCCAGTGAAGTATAATACCAAAGAGCTGCTTACAATTTCGATGTAGAGCACTCTTTGTTTCCTTCCCTCTTCCAATTCCAAGTGATGAATGCGTCCTTTTATAGGCAAATGCAACTTCACTATTTGTCAGAGAAGCAAAGCAATTGCACTGAAGTCTTACTTCCAAGTCCAACAATGCATGCTCTTATTGTCAACAATTGCAACCACCTATTGCTAGGCATACACATGCACTGTCCCATGTTTTCTCCATGAGAAACTATTGCATTACTATTTGCAATACAAAACCATGCAGCAACTTTGTTGACAATTACACCAAGAATTTATTAGACGGGACCCAACAAATCTCCCCCTCCCGCCCAAGGGTGTTACCGAGGAATTAACCATTGACCGATTTCAAATACCAGCTGCACACCCGAGTTAGTATCCGGTCCTCACCCTAACTCACTACCACGGTCAATGCACCGTGCACAAACCGAACCGAGTCACCGCGTCAAATGACTTTGGAGAGGGACCTCCACCTCTCCACCCTTTTACCAAATAGGAATTTTACCCTTGCCCCCGTCTGCAACCTGGAAACAATTTACCTTCGCTACCTCTACCGCGAACGTAACACGTCGACGTCTTTTCCGTTCCCGTCACCTTTTGAGGTCTTCACCGCGGACGGTACAAACCACGATGCAACTCCCCCTTCATGAGGACCATATTACCCTTAGTCACCTTCACCACTCCCCCATGAGTTTTAGACTCATAACCTTGGGAGTCCAACTGACTAAGTGAGATTAGATTCCGCCGCAACTCTGGAACATAAGCTACCTTGTCCAAAGTATGCACCGCCCCACTAGACGTTTTGATTTTCACCACCCCAACACCAAGGACATCCATTGTTGAATTATTGGCCAACTTCAACTTCCCGGGCACGCCTTCTTGGAGCACAACAAAACTCTCTTTTCGGGTACAAACGTGATTGACACAACCAGAATCTAACACCCATTCTTCCTTGGAAGATACATCGTACTTATCCGTGACCGCAAGTAAGTCACACTCTTCGGTAAGGAAACAATCACTACTTCCTTCACCGGCAGCCAAGTTGGCGTCGCCATTGTTATCCGGCACATCTTTCCTAGGACAGTTCCGCCTTATGTGCCCAATGTCACCACACTTGTAACACTTTAATCCATCATTTCGAGAAGTGTTCCTGGATCGAGACCTGCCATGCTTCGATCCATAATCCCTGTTAGACGATCGTCCTCTCCCATCCCGAGCAACCATCACTGAGATGTCGCTTCGCATTCCATCCTTGTCCTTCTTCCTCGCATCAAAGGACAACAATGCCGCCTGTGCTTCCTCCATGGTAATGGTATCCTTTCCGCACAGAATCGTATCCACATACGTCTCGTATGTATTCGGGAGAGAGTTAAGGAGTAACAACGCTTTATCCTCCTCCTCAACCTTAACATCGATCTTCTTCAACTCATCTAACAGTCCATTGAACAAATTGACATGTCCAATGAGATTTTCCGCCTCGTCCATCCGCAACCGATATAACCGTCGCTTTAACAACAACTTATTGGTCAAGCTTTTCGCCATGTAAAGCTTTTCCAATTTCTCCCATATCGTCGATGGAGAGTCATCGTCAAGAACACAGTTGATGACGGAATCCGAGATGCACAACCTGATGGTACTAGCACACTTAGTACACATCTCCTCCCAGTCGGCATCACTCAACTTTTCCGGCTTGCCTTCATCTCCTTTCAAGGCTCTAGCCAAGCCAAGATGTACCAGGAGATCCTTCATCCTCCTCTGCCAAAGGGTGAAACTACTTTTACCATCAAATTTTGGTACTCCAAACTGAGACCCCATATTTGACATCCCTACCGATCAAACCACCAGACCACTCGGACCGAGCCGAAGTGGCTCTGATACCACTTGTTGGGAAATTAGCTCCAATCTCCCACGCGCAACGGAAGCACCGATCGATATATAATGTAAAAGTAAAATAAACCGCAAGCTAATAATAAGTTGAGACAAGATTTAGGGTCAATACCCAGGGTAAAACCCTCCAAGACGGAGGTAAAACCCACCAGCCGAAAAGACTGAATCCACTATAAAATAGTGCCACTATAAAGATAGTGCCAGTACAACGTAACCGGTACCAAATTACACCCCGAATTTGGACCCGACAATAATTTAGGAATACAAACTAGTACCCTCTAGACCACCAGTATAATTGGAAATCACCACCAATTATACCCCTAGAGTAACCCTCTAAATTATTGTAAGAGAAGACCCGTTATACCGCCTCACACACTCAAACTCGGTTGAACCGTTACCCGAATCCCAACCCCTTGTTTATTTGTGTGAGTACCTTACCAATACCGTAAGGCCTGCCTTATACTCCACCAAATTCCAGTGAAGTATAATACCAAAGAGCTGCTTACAATTTCGATGTAGAGCACTCTTTGTTTCCTTCCCTCTTCCAATTCCAAGTGATGAATGCGTCCTTTTATAGGCAAATGCAACTTCACTATTTGTCAGAGAAGCAAAGCAATTGCACTGAAGTCTTACTTCCAAGTCCAATAATGCATGCTCTTATTGTCAACAATTGCAACCACCTATTGCTAGGCATACACATGCACCGTCCCATGTTTTCTCCATGAGAAACTATTGCATTACTATTTGCAATACAAAACCATGCAGCAACTTTGTTGACAATTACACCAAGAATTTATTGGGCGGGACCCAACAAATCTCCCCCTCCCGCCCAAGGGTGTTACCGAGGAATTAACCATTGACCGATTTCAAATACCAGCTGCACACCCGAGTTAGTATCCGGTCCTCACCCTAACTCACTACCACGGTCAATGCACCGTGCACAGCCGCAACCGAGTCACCGCGTCAAATGACTTTGGAGAGGGACCTCCACCTCTCCACCCTTTTACCAGCAGGAATTTTACCCTTGCCCCCGTCTGCAACCTGGAAACAATTTACCTTCGCCACCTCTACCGCGAACGTAACACGTCGACGTCTTTTCCGTTCCCAGTCACCTTTTGAGGTCTTCACCGCCAGACGGTACAAACCACGATGCAACTCCCCCTTCATGAGGACCATATTACCCTTAGTCACCTTCACCACTCCCCCATGAGTTTTAGACTCATAACCTTGGGAGTCCAACTGACTAAGTGAGATTAGATTCCGCCGCAACTCTGGAACATAAGCTACCTTGTCCAAAGTATGCACCGCCCTACTAGACGTTTTGATTTTCACCACCCCAACACCAAGGACATCCATTGTTGAATTATTGGCCAACTTCAACTTCCCGGGCACGCCTTCTTGGAGCACAACAAAACTCTCTTTTCGGGTACAAACGTGATTGACACAACCAGAATCTAACACCCATTCTTCCTTGGAAGATACATCGTACTTATCCGTGACCGCAAGTAAGTCACACTCTTCGGTAAGGAAACAATCACTACTTCCTTCACCGGCAGCCAAGTTGGCGTCGCCATTGTTATCCGGCACATCTTTCCTAGGACAGTTCCGCCTTATGTGCCCAATGTCACCACACTTGTAACACTTTACTCCATCATTTCGAGAAGTGTTCCTGGATCGAGACCCGCCATGCTTCGATCTATAATCCCCGTTAGACGATCGTCCTCTCCCATCCCGAGCAACCATCATCGAGATGTCGCCGCATTCCATCCTTGTCCTTCTTCCTCGCATCAAAGGACAACAATGCCGCCTGTGCTTCCTCCATGGTAATGGTATCCTTTCCGCACAGAATCGTATCCACATACGTCTCGTATGTATCCGGGAGAGAGTTAAGGAGTAACAACGCTTTATCCTCCTCCTCAACCTTAACATCGATCTTCTTCAACTCATCTAACAGTCCATTGAACAAATTGACATGTCCAATGAGATTTTCCGCCTCGTCCATCCGCAACCGATATAACCGTCGCTTTAGCAACAACTTATTGGTCAAGCTTTTCGCCATGTAAAGCTTTTCCAATTTCTCCCATATCGTCGATGGAGAGTCATCGTCAAGAACACAGTTGATGACGGAATCCGAGATGCACAATCTGATGGTACTAGCACACTTAGTACACATCTCCTCCCAGTCGGCATCACTCAACTTTTCCGGCTTGCCTTCATCTCCTTTCAAGGCTCTAGCCAAGCCAAGATGTACCAGGAGATCCTTCATCCTCCTCTGCCAAAGGGTGAAACTACTTTTACCATCAAATTTTGGTACTCCAAACTGAGACCCCATATTTGACATCCCTACCGATCAAACCACCAGACCACTCGGACCGAGCCGAAGTGGCTCTGATACCACTTGTTGGGAAATTAGCTCCAATCTCCCACGCGCAACGGAAGCACCGATCGATATATAATGTAAAAGTAAAATAAACCGCAAGCTAATAATAAGTTGAGACAAGATTTAGGGTCAATACCCAGGGTAAAACCCTCCAAGACGGAGGTAAAACCCACCATTAAAAAAAAGACCGAATCCACTATAAAATAGTGCCACTATAAAGATAGTGCCAGTACAACGTAACCGGTACCAAATTACACCCCGAATTTGGACCCGACAATAATTTAGGAATACAAACTAGTACCCTCTAGACCACCAGTATAATTGGAAATCACCACCAATTATACCCCTAGAGTAACCCTCTAAATTATTGTAAGAGAAGACCCGTTATACCGCCTCACACACTCAAACTCGGTTGAACCGTTACCCGAATCCCAACCCCTTGTTTATTTGTGTGAGTACCTTACCAATACCGTAAGGCCTGCCTTATACTCCACCAAATTCCAGTGAAGTATAATACCAAAGAGCTGCTTACAATTTCGATGTAGAGCACTCTTTGTTTCCTTCCCTCTTCCAATTCCAAGTGATGAATGCGTCCTTTTATAGGCAAATGCAACTTCACTATTTGTCAGAGAAGCAAAGCAATTGCACTGAAGTCTTACTTCCAAGTCCAACAATGCATGCTCTTATTGTCAACAATTGCAACCACCTATTGCTAGGCATACACATGCACCGTCCCATGTTTTCTCCATGAGAAACTATTGCATTACTATTTGCAATACAAAACCATGCAGCAACTTTGTTGACAATTACACCAAGAATTTATTGGGCGGGACCCAACAATAAGGAATGTTACCATTGGTGTGGTACGACCGTATTAGGTAAGTGTTACCATTGGTCTGGTACGGAGGGAATATATGCATGCATAGAACTCAACCCGTGAACAGGTCTATGCAAGCATACATTACATTAACTCAGATTCTCTACTACATGTATATTGTAGACATGTAGTTACTCCCTTTAAATTGAGAATGTCAAATTGCAATATCTTGAATTAAGATACTCTTCACAAAAAATATAATAGATAAACAAATTATGGTGTTAACGTTGTATTTGGATTAATTCTTGTGTATCTTTCATTCAATAATCAATCACCTTATATAGGTGTATAATATGAACATCCTAGCTAAACAAGGATGGTAGAGAAATATAATAAATTATTACAACACAATTTTTATCGAAGATAAAAGTTGTCAACTTGATTTCTAATCCGACTTAATGCCTTAGCTTGCGTCGACTTCTAAGCCGCCTCAATACCAAACTCTTATCAAGTCATAGGTTTGGGGAATTGGAATGGAATGAAGTGAATTTGATCAATTCTAGTATTTGATTGGTGTATTTTGGAATGGATTTAAAAACCTGATGAATTCTAATTACACCCATGCCCTTCAAATCACATATCCACAATTTTTCTTTAAGTTTCAAACTCCATTTCTCCCTCCGTAAATTTTTTGGATTGAAACAGAGGGATTACAAAGTATATGCTGCATCCGGCACTTAACAATTTTAAGTCACAAAATAAATTTAAGAGTATTTTTACATGGTACCCTTGTTTTTTTTCGAATTTTATGTGGTACCCTTCGTTATTTTGAAATATCAATGATACTCCTAAACTTAATAAAAACTTCTCGAAATACCCAAAATGCACTAATCCGCCTCTTTTAAACATGCATTTTACACACTTTTTGTTAAATCTTTTGACAATAATTTGTCATATCATTAAGATAAATATCGTTTACTCAATCGTAAACATTTTTTCTCTATAAGATTTAACTATCTGAAAACCTGATTTTTAGTAAATTGGGTATTTTAAACACGGCTTACCAACTTTAGAAATACCATTAATATTTTGGAAAAACGAAAAGCATCAAGTAGAATTGGATAAAATAAAAGGGTATTATGTAGATAAATCCTAAATTTTTTTATTTTTTTTGAGAAAATATAAACCCTAAATTTAATCACAAAATCTCATTGAAGATGACACGTATCCGTCATTTTGGAGTGACGGATACCATTTCTTCTCACAAATGACCCAAATAGAGGAGAGAGGGAAGCACATGGGGGTGGCCCCACATTATCCCCCTATCCGTTTTGTGAGTGACATTTTCCGTTACTTGCTCCGACCCGTCTTCAGTAAGACTAGCTGAAATTTAATCAGCTTTCATTACCGTTGAAAAAGTTGATACGAAAAAGAATCACTAGGGGATGTATCTTTTCCTGCACTCTGATTCGACCATTTGTCCTTGTTATGGTATGGACTAAAGGAGCACTGTCTGTCTCTCTGTCATACATGGGGGTGGGGGGTTGAATTGCATTGCTCAAAGTCTTTTACTCAATTTTTTTTATCAAAAATATTAGTCACAAATTTGCAACTAGTGAAAATGACATCCATTAGTAATTACTCCTCTTTCTGAATTTAAACATCTTGGGTCAACCTCTTTTATAAGAGTGTATAAAACCGCCGTACATTATATAATGGTTTATTTGTATTCTAAGGCTCCGTTTGGCAAGGTATTTTTGAGACACGATTTGGTGAAAAGTAAATTATTTGACCAAAAATTTCAGTCTTTATTTTTTTGTACGCGTTTGACAAGTAGCTTATTTAACCAAATAAGCTACAAAATGAAATCTAACTAGAGTAGCATTTGAGATTTCGTCGACGATTTGTTTTGATTTTCCGTTTTTACCCCTTAAATTTATACTATTAAGTAATTATCATATCCTTTTACGTCATTTCATCAAAATCAGTTACCTTTTCAGTTAGTTTGTCAAACACTTTTTTATATAATCAGTTACTTTATCAGTTCTTAATTTCCAAATTACCTTATCGATTCCTTTTCGGGTTTCGATTAGCTTTTTTTCGGTTTTATTACCTTTTTTTCTTTTCAAATACCTTTTTCGTTTAATTTTACCAAACAGAGCCTAAGTACCTCATCTAATGATAGTTTATTAAATGGATGTTTGATCAATTAAAGGGTTATATTAGGTTATAAAACAGACTTATTCTATGATTTGTACAAACTAGTGTAATTCCCGTGCTATAGCACGACACTTTTTAGATTTATTTTATAAAGAGATATTATCAATTAAATTATTTGCATAAATAAAGTATACTTTTAATTTAATGTTATAATCTACTAAATATAATATTAATAAGAGGTTGAAAAAAAAGTTTACTACCATAAGAAGACATTTTAGTTTAAGTTATTTTTTTACTATTAAAAATAACACAATAATTTTATACCATTACATGCAACTAATTTATGACATTAATAGTACAATTATTAAGTTAGTTGTATAATTTTATTAAAACGCGTATTGACCTTAAAACGAAAAGCAGTAAAAACTATTCCTCGCGTCGAAAAAGACAATTTACAAATTATTAAAATAATATTTTCACTTTTTTATTTCTAATAAAAAATACATAAGTGTTTTTACATCCTTCAAAAAATAGTTCATATTACTAAGACAAAAATTTACATAATAAATAACTGATGATTTCTTACAAAAGAGGTAACATATAAATATAATATAAATTTAAATTTATACGAAATCAGGTTCACTCATCTAGCTTATAATATGACATGTAGAGTCCAAAATTATGGGTTATTAATAACTTTTACTTTGATAGATGAGATAGAAAAAGTGGGCTACGTATAAGGTCCACAATTTACAATCCATCAAATCTTGTTGTGTTAGTATTATCCAGAAAAATAGGCACAATTAAGAAGAAGTTTCTTTAGGCGGGAAAACTAAGAGAATTTTTATTCTCTTAGTAGTAGGGGGATTTGTAGAGTGTTCAAATTTGAAAATAGAAAATAAAAAAGCTAGAGCTACATTTTCAAGCATTATTGAAACCACATAAGTAATAGCTATCCATATGAGTCAAGATCCTCTCCATTTTCTAAAAAGAAATGGAGAGGCCATTTCCTATCAACGACTCGGATTGTCTCCTGCTAATATCGAACAGTTCACGATTTATGCAAGGAAATAAAGGTTTAATAGATATAGATGGAAAAATATTAGTAATTGGACTTATGAGAGAAAATGGAGAGCATGAAATAGAGAGGATCGTAATTATATTCATATACGGAGCACAAATTACTTGTTTTCCACAAAAGCTAGATATAAGTTTTAATTTGATCACCATTTATACTCAGAATAATATAATACACATGCATAAACTATTCATATGATCACCATTTGTTATCAGAAATTGTCATATGCGATATGGATGATCATGATCAGGCTAAACTTGATAGGCAACCATAGTCCATAGAAATATTTATTCTTTAATTTCAATTTTATCTAATCGATTTTTTTTTCAAGGCCATCATTATATTGCATTACTAGTTTGGATGCCCGTGCGTTGCAACGGGGTAATTAACTTAGTAAAAAAAATTGGTTATAAGGTCTTAATATTTACATCTTACGTCTAATCATTTATTTAGATATGATCAAAAGTCAAAACATCTTATTTAAGAGACGTAAAAGATGTTAGGTTGATACCTAAGTTCCAAGGATGCTTCATATTTATAATCATAAGGCCACTACATCTTATGTTAATCTTTCGATGTGGGACAATTCTATTATTTTTATATAATCCTACATTATTTTTCAATGTGGAACATATAACATACTAAGAAGTACACAATTTTATATATGTACAAATTATATGAAATCTATACGCTAATGATATCATTTTTACCACGAATCAAATTATGTTATTTTCATAATTTTCTTGACGATATTTTTTGCAAAATGAAATGTAAAATTTTTTATATAAAAATTAGAAATATCACTTGAATATAATATAGAAAATAAATATTATAATAATTAAAATATTCTCCACTTTATTTTTTACATCAAAAAATATTATTTATGATACTTTCCTAAATTAATTTTTAAAATCACCCCACCTTATGATAATTTTCTGATGTGGGACAATTCAACTATTTATATGTAGTATATTTACCACACCTACATTATTTTTCAATGTGGGACAAATAACACACGAAAAAGTACACCATCTTTTTTGCACCTATTTCGATATCCAACCCGATTTAATAATGAGAAAATATTATACTATCTATTTATATTCGCACGTTTTTTTCCATGTTTTGTCATAACTAAAATATGTACAAATGATATGATTTAAATTACATTTTTTTCCTAACACGACTTTTAAGATGTAGTTGAGGGAGCAATAAAATGTATAAACAAATGCAAAATATTTCCTTTTTCTGGTGCGATTTTGATTAATGGTTAAAAATTATGATGTATTTTAGTTACTCAAATGTAATGAGGCATAATAATTACCTATATTTGAAAGTTAAAAAGATTTAATTCTACTATTTATCAAAGTAAAAAAGCTCATTATTTATTTGTTTGTGGATTCAAGATCTTTTTGATGGGGCATATTCTGCACCCGCTGACCAAGTCAACATATTGAGCAAGGTCAAAGATATCCACAAGCAAGTCAACGACTTAGACAGCCTAACCGACGCAGCCTGTCGGCCTGTCTCTTGTGCCTCGGCTAGGACAACTAGCCAGCCGGGGCACATATCCGCGAACTCATATCCAAGACCCCTCGGCGGCGAGTCAACAGGGCCCGCCGGCCTGCCATGGGTCCCTCGGCCGAGGGTAGATCAGTCTTTCCACCTGCTAGCCACTTGGCCACTACGTGACAAAAGGTGAAAGTCTATAAATACTCCTCAACTCTCATTGAGGAAAGGATCCACAATTTAACCTAAACTCCTCATAATCTGGTAATATCTTCCTTATCTCTCTACAATATATACTTCGCCAAGTAACACATAACTTAATCCTCTTAAGTTTACTGACTTGAGCGTCGGAGTGAGTTCGCTCGGTCCAAAGCCGAGCCCTCAGTTTGTTCATTGTTTCAGGAGACCGAAAGGAGGATTCAACCAAAGACGTCATTCTACAAGCACGGGTGGTAACAAGTAACTGCTCTGGAATTACACCCGGAACAATTGGCGCCGTCTGTGGGAAAAGATACTAGAAGCTAGTCACATTCATTCCCAAAAAAAAAAAAAAAAAAAAAACAAAACAAAAACCCACCCAAAAAGCTAAGAAGATGTCGAAACAACCAGAGAAGGTGCTGGTGGAAAATGAATTCTACCAGGACGACACATTCCACAACTCAGAAATCGGGCAGTCCCCCACCGGCCGTATCACTGATACGACGAACGGGATGCCATAGGAACAAGATACACCGCTGCCCGCCGACCAGGTCACCATCATGGGACATGTGGTTGATGCAGCTAAGCTGAAGCTACTCCTGGACCTAATTGGTAGCACGCCGGCTCACACTGTCACACCGACAAGAGCGGCGACACCCGTCCAGGAGACCAGGGCCCAGAATGTGACTCCAAGAGACTTGAACGGAGCACTGGAAGAAGCTGGCCCTGTCAAGACACCGGGGGAGCCCAGAGTACTAGTGGTAGACCTGAGTCCTTCCCGCACTCGCGGGAGGACGGCGTCGCCGCAGCACCGACGAGGCATGCCCCAGAAGAGTGAAAGAAGTCCGACTCGCCAGAGTCGGAGAAGAAGCCCGACTCACCAGAGTCGGAGAAGAAGCCCTTCCCGCCACGGGGAGAGGAGCAAGACTAGGGATGCGAGGAGCCGATCGCCGCGTGTCGTTCGACACGTGGTCAGACAGCCCCTCAGCGCCTACGACCTAGAAGTCCCGGTGCCAACTAAGCTCAAGTTGCCACCCATATCATACAAAGGAGAAAGTGACCCAACCGACCACGCCGAGGCTTTCGAGTCTTACATGTTGGTATGGGAGCAGCCTGACGAGGTTTGGTGCCGTGTCTTCCCAACGACCCTGCATGGGCTGGCACAAAGTTGGTACAAGGGGCTACCCAACGGTTCGATATACTGTTACGCCGACCTAAGGGACATATTTTTAGCCCAATATTCTTGCAACAAGAGGAGGGCCGTCGAGACATCGGACCTCCTGACTATCAGGCAGGAGGGAGGAGAGTCTCTCCGAAGTTATGTGAAGAGGTTCGACGCCAAGGTTCAACAGATTCGTGAGCTGAACAGTGAGCTGGCGGCCTTCGCACTGATGAAAGGCCTCCCAAGAGGGGACTTAAAGAATGAGCTCATCAAATGCGGAGGCCTGAACCTGGAGTCCGCCAGGAAGATGGCCGATCAAGCCATAAAAGTGGAGGACTACCACAAAACCCGGGTAGGCCCCAGCGAGACCGGGCACTCAAAGAGTAAAAGCCGCCGGGAGGACAACCCGGATGAAAGACGCCGTGACAATAATAGGTCACGGTCTGACAGGTCCGCCAGGAAACAGAGCTCGGTGGGCGCCGGGGGGAGTTCGGGAACGTACTACCAGAAGCGGTACAATGATCACACCCCCTTGGTTGTATCTGCTGCCGAGGTCTTCGCCCTGAGCAAGAACGAGGGCCAGAAGTGGGAAAGGCCCCCCAGGCCGAAGGGGGACGGTGACACGAGCCAGTACTGTGAGTACCACGGCCACACTGGTCACCTTACTGACAACTGCCGGCATCTGAACAATGCCATTGAAGAGCTGATCCGGAAGGGGAGCCTCGGCATGTATGTTGCCAAAGGCCAAAAGACTGATGCCGGCGGTTCAAATAAGAAATCCGTCTTTGAACGGATAGGAGTGATCCATGTTGTCATCGGGGGCAACGAGAACGGTGGGTCCGCTCATGGGCACAAACGGCACCTGAACGAGCTGTATCAGGCCATCAACTTTGTGCCCAAAACAGCGGTCCCCGCTTCCAACATCCCCGACATGACTATTGGAAAGAAGGACTACGAGGGAGTCATCGCCCCTCACAGCGACCCACTTGTAGTCCACCTGGACATATCCAACCACCTGGCCAAGAGGTGCCCGATTGACACAGCGCCTACACGAACATCATGTTCGTGAGTGCTTTCTCGACCTCGGTCAAGGTTGAAGACTTGAGCCCCTGCACCAATCCGCATACGATTTTTCCGGGGCCGGCCTGGTACCCCCGGGGTCGATCAGTTTGCCCGTGATGTTCGGCGAGGGGAATGCGGCTAAGAATGTCCTAGCCGAGTTCGTGGTCATTGACGGCTCATCCGCCTACAACGTTCTCATAGGCCGAGTCACTCGAGCGAGGCCGACGCAGTGATGTCCATCCGAGCCCGACACCGATGTATGTCTCGGACCGGGGGGGAAGCGCATAAGCTCGTCTCCAAGGACGAGAAGGACGAGGTGGTCAACGTCCGGATATCCGCGGAGGATGCAACATGCAATCTCTCAAAGTGGCAAAGAAGTCGAGAGAAGGGGAAAAGCCCATCCTTACAACAGAGGGCGACCTCATGGATGCAATCGACGGCTAATCGGGAAGGTCCCTACAAAGTGGTTGAAGAAATAAGGTGGGTACACACCGTGGAGACATGGAGGGTGTGCCTTTGATGAGCCATTAGGACACCGACAATCTCGAAAAAAAAAAAAAACTTTGTATAGCAAATGAGGTGCCCAAGACAACTGTGGGCACCCCGACGCATGTTTATATCTAATGAAGAATCGTCCTAAGTTTTCCATCAAAGTGTTCATTTCCCCCATAGTCACTATCAAGAAGCGTGCACGCCACTGGCAGCCACCCCAAGAAGTAGACGCCACTAGCGAGTCACCCCAAGAGGTAGACGCCGCGGCAAATCACTCCAAGAGGTAGACGCCACGACAAATCACTATCAAGAAATAGACGCCACGGCAGCACCCCAAGAAGTAGACGCCACGGCGCTCACCCCAAGAGGTAGACGCCACGGCAAACTCCAAGAGGTAGACGCCAGCGCCACTATCAAGAAGCGACGCCACGGCGAGCCACCCCAAGAAGTAGACGCCACGGCGATCACCCCAAGGGGTAGACGCCGCAAATCACTCCAAGAGGTAGACGCCACGACAGCCACTATCAAGAAATAGACGCCACGGCAGTCACCCCAAGAAGTAGACGCCACGACAGTCACCCCAAGAGGTAGACGCCACGGCAGTCACTCCAAGAGGTAGACGCCACGGCAGTCACTATCAAGAAATAGACGCCACGGCAAATACCCCAAGAAGTAGACGCGCCACGGCGATCACCCCAAGAGGTAGACGCCACGGCAGTCACTCCAAGAGGTAGACGCCACGGCAGTCACTACCAGCGCAGTTGATACTCGCGAAAACGATCAACATGCCTTAGAAACGTTAAACACAGTTGAGATACGCACTCTAGACTGCCTCGGCCAGGCCAAGGCGGAAACAAAAGAAGCGCTCAATTAATAACGTAAGAAGACAACTCAGACGAAGACAAGAAAAGACCTCGGCCAAGCCAGAGGCAAAATAAGCAAACTCTTATTAAAAATGATAACAAAGTTTACAAGTGAGGAGAATACGGACGACGACGTAGTCCCCATAGGGATAAGCCAAAACGCAACCTACCAAAGTTTTACAAAAACAAGGAAAAGAAAAGCAAAAGGTTACGAGACATATCATTTGAAGCGCCAAAAGATGGCGGGAGGAAAGGCTTAATAATTGGCTCCCGAACAGTTTGAAGTTATCCGAGACGCCGGTGAGCCTCGGTGACGACCGCCTGTCTCCCTATGCCTGTTCTTGCTTGTCATCGGCGAGCGTTAGCGCATCATCTTTGATGGGCGACCCGTGTCTGTCTTGGCGTCTCGGCTTTCTCGGCGACCTCGGCCTCGGCTTTCTTGGCGGCCTCGGCGACCTCGCCCTTCATCCTCTCGGCTTCCTCCTTGGCCGTCTTAGTCTTCTCAGCAAGGGCTGCCTTCTCCGCGGCCACCTCTTCCTCCTTCTTCACCCTTACCTCCTCCTTGGCCTTCTCCTCCGCGACTTTCTCCTTAGCTTCGAGCTTGTCATCAAACAACTCGTCAAAAATTTGTCCCACGGAAAGGAGCCATCAAGAGGAAGAGCTCCCCAATCACTTCCCCGGGCGGCTTCTTCGGCCAGTCCCGTGTTGGGCGCACATGTTAGGGAGGATAACGGTTTGGAGCATCTCAACGTCCTCCTCCCTTTGGGCGATGATAGCATCCTTGTTCCGAACCACCTTCCCCTGGGCCTGAAACATGCCCCTCCATTCGTCCCTCTGCTTAGCATAAAGGTCGGCGTGCCTCTGAACGAGGTCACGCCCCTCCAAAGCAGCTTAGCGGCTTCAGCCCAGCCTCGGCCTCGGCCTTGGCTCTCTCAAAGAAGGACGTCCTTTTCAGCGTCCTCCCTGAGTTTTCTCTCAACACGGACTGCCTCTTCAGCCTCAGCCTTGGCCCTCTTAGCCTCCTTGTTCGCTGCATCGAGTTCAAGCCTTAGCCGCTCGAGCTGTGGGGCAGCGTCAGCAATGGTCTTCTCTTGCTCCACAATAAGAGCACCGGCCGTATCAACCCACTTCGACAGCAACCTGGCCAAACTCAGGCCCTCCGACTTAATCTGTAAGGGGGAAGGTTGAGGATAGGAGGTGACAACGGTGGCATCTTGACCACTTGCCCGCGCAGTTTTCTTCTCGGCACGCCGTTCAATAGTGTGACCGGTAGACGGCAGCGGTTGATCTACAAAAAATTCAATTAAAGCATCCGTGTCAACATACATGGACATACCGAGCTTTGTCATCGAGAACGCCTAATGAACCAAGCTAAGTCCGAGCCACGGGATAAATCTGTACCATGCTTGGCCTTCTTGGGCGGAGGACGCATTTCCTTGCCGGCGATGGCACCAAGCATTAGCGGCAGGGGTAGGCTCTTTCCTCTTACGGACAAGGGGAGATCCCTCCGCATCGGAGTCCCCCCCATTGGTAATGTCAACGATCACCACCGTCTCCTTCTGGATTGAAGGGATGGGAGGTGGAACGATGTCGGCGCCGTCGCCGCCAAAGACTTTGTTTTCTGTTGTTCGCGCGGCATGTTACTAGCAACCTTCGCCCGGGCCGCCTCCACATTCAAGCCTTTCACCGCTGATCCATGAGATCATTCGGCGACGTTCGCGATCACGGGCTAGAGCCTTAGGATGCAAATCGATAACGGTCTTGTCCTTGGCAAGCCCCATTCTCCTGGAGGATATCCTCGAGCAGTCCGGTCCAAAGTGGTCTGCAAAGGAAACAAAGCAAGAGTTAAGTAGAAGAAATAAATCGAAGTTCAAAAAACAGAAACATTGAGAGCAGAGATGGGCCTCACACCGACCCCACTCACCCTGCGCTAGGGCCGGTATGAGGCCGACATGGCAGAGCAAGCGACTCATCCGAAGAATGATCTCGTGTCGGGGAATCCATCTCTTCGGCACCCCATTCTTCTCCGCCTCAAAAGCCTCATCGCCAGACTTCTCATCCGCATTAAGAGGGACCTTGTCAAGCGTCCATCTTAAGCTTACTCCGGGTGACCCATTTGTCATGCTCCGCCTTAGTCTCGCACGGCAAATTAACTTGGTCTTTGGAAGGACCGGGCGCGGATAGTCATCCTAAGACCTCAACGTACACCCACCGATCTTTCCGGTCTTTGCAGGAAGAAAGCTTATCAATGGAGACGTAACCCAGCTCCATTTGCACGCTGTACCATCCGACGCGACCAGCAAACGACGGCCGAAGGTGGTGAAGCCGACGGAATAAATTAACCGTTGGGACCTCCCCCTTGAAGAGACAGAGCCAGACAAAGCCGACTATGGTCCTAATAGCCAACGGGTGCAGTTGAGCCACGGCGACGTTCATGGCTCTAATGATGGCCATAACATATTCATTCAGCGGAAACCGGAGCCCGTACTCCAGGTGCCGGATGTATACGCCGGTGCAACCCGGTGGAGGGCAACAGACGGCCTGACCCTCCTCAGGGATAACAATTTTGTATCCCCTGCCAAAGTAGAAATGGCCCTCGAAAAGTGTCTCGCCGGAAGAACTGGCGAACTTATGGGTCCAAGCACGGTCAGGGCAGACCTTGCAGGCCTCGCCGTGATCCATGACGTACTGCCTCCCCTCATTAGGATGAGCCCTTTCAGCATCATCACCGTCATCATCATCATCATCATCCTCCCAATCCTCCAAAGCTTTTGGATCGACTTCGGGAGAAGGAGACCTAGGGCCCCCAGACCTTATCGGGACGGCGTCTAGTATCTCCTCCTCATCAAGACGCGACGGGGAACCCCCCGGCGCACGGTTACTAGGTCCGGCATCAGCAGAAGACATGGTAGCAACAATTACTTAACAAAATAAGAGATTGAGAAAAATTTGTTTGTTTACCTTGAAGAGAAGCACTAGCCGAAGTAACGACTCCGAAGATTAGAAGAGAAAGAAACCCTTGAAAGTTTAGAGAGAAGAAAATTTTAGAGAAAATGAAATTGGTGGCCAATTTCAGGGACTAACTGCCCTATTTATAGGGGAAAACCCATGAAGAAGGACCAATCAGGGCGCAGCCCATGAAACGTCGACCAATCGAGCGAAACGGACACGTGTCAGATATGCAACCACGGAATGTCAATCGTTGCAACAGTTGAACGTCAATCAATGCAACAGTGACCAAGCGTCTTCAACACGCCCCTTCATATCTCTTTGCCTATTCATCTTCCTCAACAAATTCCTAAGTATCTGTTCTCCGCCGGCCACATGATCAACCAAGCTAGGTAGCACCGGTCGGGGGCAATCAAAAACAACCGGCACTCTCAACCCAGGTCTCGGCCAGCGTCACTTTCTTTTCCACATCGGATGCCCTTTACACATCCATGTGGAGGGGGGATATGGTACGGCCTAAGCAGAACCAAGCCGAGGTAGAAGAAGCCGGGGCAGAAAAATTTTCTTACGCAGAATATACGCTCAACACACATCGGAGCCCATACCACGGCATAGACTACGCTGGGGGCAAATTGATGGGGCATATTCTGCACCCGCTGACCAAGTCAACATATTGAGCAAGGTCAAAGATATCCACAAGCAAGTCAACGACTTAGACAAATAACCGACGCAGCGACTGTCGGCTGTCTCTTGTGCCTCGGCTAGGACAACTAGACTAGCCGGTAAGGCACATATCCGCGAACTCATATCCAAGACCCCTCGGCGGCGAGTCAACAGGGCCCGCCGGCCTGCCATGGGTCCCTCGGCCGAGGGTAGATCAGTCTTTCCACCTGCTAGCCACTTGGCCACTACGTGACAAAAGGTGAAAGTCTATAAATACTCCTCAACTCTCATTGAGGAAAGGATCCACAATTTAACCTAAACTCCTCATAATCTGGTAATATCTTCCTTATCTCTCTACAATATATACTTCGCCAAGTAACACATAACTTAATCCTCTTAAGTTTACTGACTTGAGCGTCGGAGTGAGTTCGCTCGGTCCAAAGCCGAGCCCTCAGTTTGTTCATTGTTTCAGGAGACCGAAAGAAGGATTCAACCAAAGACGTCATTCTACAAGCACGGGTGGTAACAAGTAACTGCTCTGAAATTACACCCGGAACACTTTTTATGCAACACTTGATTGTATTATAATTTATAAATTTTCTATTTTAGTGTAGAGATTATCATTATATGACACAAATAAATTTATGTATATTTAGCACTCATTTTATTTTTTTAATTGTGATTTTGTCTTAAATAAAGTTATTATACTATTGACTGTCTTAAAATAAACATTATAATATCACTAATATAGTACTCCCTCCTATTCAATATAAACTTTCCTATTTCCTTTTTTGGTAAGTGTTTGTGTGGTCTAAATTTAATTGTATAGTGGGGTAGTGTATTTGTGTGGTCCAAATTTATTTATATGGTGGGGTAGTGTGTTTCCTTAATTTTTGTGTCAAAATAAAATGAGAAGTTTATTGTAAATAGGAGGGAATAATATATAATCGCTTTTATAAATATCTACGTGATTAATATTTGTATGGTATTGTTGTAACTTAGGTTTGCCATTAATACAAACTCTTATAAGAACACTCTAAGATACTCCCTCCATTCAACTCCACTTTACATGTTTCTCTTTTGTACACTATTCACAAGCGGACATTCAACTTCAATTTTCTCTCGATACATAAGTTAAAGTATATTCATGTGGGATCTTATTTGATTCGTCTTTAAAAGTATATTAAAAATATGTAGTTTTTATAATTTTTGCAAATACGTAACTAAAGATATTTACCACGTAAAAGTTGCGTTGGCAAACGTGATAAATGAAACAGGTAAAGTGGAGTTGAATGGAGGGAGTAATTTTTAAGAGATTCAAAAGATTTTGGGTTGATACCCCTAAGTTTCAAATATGACTCATATTTATAATCATGTGATATCTCACCTCATGATAATCTTCTAATGTGGGACAATTCAACTATTTATATCTAGTATATTTACCACACCTACATTATTTTTATAAATAATATTCGTATAGTACATTTTTTTAACTTCTTATCGTAATTAAAATATAAGCAAATAATATGATAATATATTCTAATGCTAGCATTTATTTACCACGAATCTAATTATATAATTTTTCAAAAAAAAAAAATTATGTTACTTTTTTGCTAAATGAGATGTATAAATTATGTTACTTCTTCTAATTATATAACATATTAAAAGAAGTACACCAACATATTTTTTAATGTGGGACAAATAACATACTTAGAAATACAACATCTTTTTCGCACATAATTCGACATCTAACCCGGGTTAATAATAATGAGCAAATACTATACTCCCTCGATTCAAGACCAAATACAACATTCCTTTTTTTAAGACAAAATATGGTCATTTGAGATCTTATTTGATTCACCTATAAAGTACAATGAGAATATCAAACTTTAAATTTTTTATAGTGTAAACATAAAGATATTTACGTTATAATTTGTGTCTTGGCAAGTGTGTAATGAAAATGTTGTATTTGGTCTTGAATGGAGGGAGTACTATTTATTAATATTCGTATGTTTTTTTATAATACTTTTTTGGCAAATGCGATGTATAAGTTTTTATATAAAGATTATAAACATCACTTGAATATAATACATAATCTAGAAAAAATATGTATATATCATACTGTGAAGATAATGATATAAACTCTTAAGAGCTCTCCAATACATACAATACTTAAGAGACTCAAAAGGTTTTTGGTTGGTATATAGGTTCCAATGATGACTCCTATTTATAATCATAGGATCGCCCACCTTATGTTAATCTTTCGATGTGGGACAATTATTTATACGTATTATAATCGCTACACTAACATTGTTTTTCAATGTGAGACATATAACATATTAAAAGAAGTACACCATCTTTAGTACTCGTATGTGCAAATCATATGAAATTTATACTCTAATGAAAGCATTTTTTAACACGAATCTAATTATATTATCTTCATAATTTTTATAACATTTTTTTGCCAAATGAAATCTCAAAGTTTTTATATAAAAATTAGAAACTTCTCATGAATATAAAATAGGAAATATAGATATCATAATAATTAAAAGATTCTCCACTTTATTTTTTATGTGGAAAATATTATTTATGAAACTTTCCTAAATTAATTTTTGATGATGTGGACGCTCTAGAATCGCTCGAAAAAACTCTCTTTTATATAGATACTAGATTTAATGCCCGGGCGATGCTCGGGCCTACCTGTAATATCGTATGTTTATGATGTAGTAATACTCTAAGGTCCTGTTATTTTGCACTTAATTTTGCTGAATTGAACATATAGAAACTGAACTAAATTTATAGAGCTTAACTTGTAGAAAAATGGATATAAATTCCCACGGGACTCATGTTAGCCTCATCAAGAGCAATCTTGTGAAGTGTTTATGACCTAAGTCTAAGTCTTATAGTCTTCGAGCCTGTTACTCTCGGATGACTTACCTCGTATACGTGGTTTGGAGGCTATTATGTATATCAGAGGTTTATCCGGTGCGCATAAAAAATAACAACTACGGGTCCCTTCGTCATTAAAAAAAAAGTAAACTAATTTCCTAAGAATTGTTTGGTCAATCATTAATACTACGTACCTTTTATTGAATCCATTTTTGAAATAATGGTCAAAAATAAAATATTTGTCGTTTTGGGTCGGTTTTGAAAATATTTGTCAAAATGGTGTCCACGTAGGCTCGGGATTTCTGGACCTAAAACACGCCACTACAAATGGCGTGTTTATAATGAGTAGGGAAAGAAACTTCATTAAAAAATGGACTAAAACAAACACGCCATTGGGAATGGCGGGTTTCGGAGGGGAAACACGCCATCCCCTATGGCGTGTCTTGTGTAAATTTTTTTTTTTTTTTTTTTTTTTTTTTTTTAACTTTAGTCAGTTGAATAAAAAAATTGTTGTAAAGACACGCCACTACTAATGGCGTGTTTCCTTCCCAAAACACGCCATTAGTAGTGGCGTGTTTCAGGTCTAGAAATCCCGAGCCTACGTGGACACCATTTTGACAAATATTTTCAAAACCGACCCAAAACGACAAATATTTTATTTTTGACCATTATTTCAAAAATGGACTCCCTTTTATTGGACAAACTTTTTATTCAGTGTATGTCCAAAAATTTAACTTCCAATAAAAGATCTCAATCGACAGTCAATAGTATTATTTTATATTACATTAATTATATCTTTAATTCTAATTTTTATTTTTTTCTCACTTATCTGTTTACCATTATATAAAATACTCGTAAATGTTAATGATAAAGCAATAGTACCAACCGTACCAAGGTACACGTGTATAACGATGGATGAAAAAACTATTGCACATACGTTTTATATGATAGAATAGTAGAAATTTTCTTAAGCCGTTAAATACCGTGTGTAATTTAATACTAAAAACATACTTCGTCTAATTTTCTTAGCTTGGATAGCATTATGTACTCCTACAGTTGAATATACATAAATAAGTCAATTGATGGAATTGAATCGACAAAATGCAAAATACACTCATCGAGATTGGTACAATTAGACGATCCAACTTTGAAACTGGTAAGTGTAACACTCATTTGTAACCTTACAATTCTCAAGAGTCAAAACTCAAGACCATTCTCAAAATACAAAACAATTAACCAAGAGAACTAACTAAAACATATTATTAGCAGTGTATAAAACGGTCTCACATATACGACGGTCCTTTCATGTAAGGAAATTCATTCAATTATTACTATTAAATAATAATTGAGTGCGTTTTATACTTTTATATAAAAGGACTGTCTCACAGTGTAAGAGAGTCTTACACAATAACTACCTACGATGTATAATCTATGAACGGTAGTAAATAATTCAATGTTGACCATGCTTCTTCACCTATTCATAGGACATGTGAATTCATTGTATATTTTGCTCTACAAATTACCTCTTTGAGTTCAAGAATGTGTTTCGATCACTCGATCAACATGGTTTTGAATATGCTAAAGCAAGAGGCACCCCAAGTGAAAAATAGATCATAAAACCTGTTGCATCATCATTTTTTTTTTTCCAAAAAATTGGACGATACATTGTATACAAACACAACCATATGTACACAAATAAATACATGATTTATGCTTAGAAGTTTATGGCCTCCATGTATATATACTTACCAGTACTACATGATAATACTACAAAGAATAATAAATTTAAAGCATAGTTTTTTTTATCTTACCTTATTTATCTTATGTATAGCAAAGTTGTACTTTTGTCTTCAGCCGTTCATAACATTAAATATGAATATGATCTTCAATAAGTTCTTTCAACAACAATTTGTCACTAATCTGCATCAAATAAACAAACAATATTTGCACTAAAACTTGAGAGAGACGGTCTTTCACTAAGTTATTGGGAGATATTTGTCAGCGAACACAACTGTAATAATCACTAATTTCCCATCTAAATGAAATTTTATTTCACATGGAATTAAAATAAAAAAACAAAACACATCTGAAATAAATTATTTCGATGAACGGCTGAAATATATATACTATGTAGGTATGTATAGGGTTGTAGACTTGTAGTTGTATTGGAATTTGTCTTCACGTAAACTTAAGCCATAGAGATTATCTTGTTGTGTTTTGAGCTTATGGAACTCTAATGCTCTCTTATTTATTATCAATTTAGCTTTTACGTATGACTTGGAAACATGTTGGATTTAGATTAGAATTCTTCTCAATTATAATCGCCTAACCAAATTCTTATAACCATATATTACTAATATTATCTTATCTTATCTTATTTATTTATTTTATAGTGTAGGGTAGTTTGCAAAAGTTGGAGACTCTGTAATCGCTCGAAAAAAGCTTTCTTTAATAATTGATGGGGCATATTCTGCACCCGCTGACCGAGTCAACATATTGAGCAAGGTCAAAGATATCCACAAGCAAGTCAACGACTTAGACAGCCTAACCGACGCAGCCTGTCGGCCTGTCTCTTGGGTCCCGGCTGGGGCAACTAGCCAGCCGGGGCACACATCCGCGAACTCATATCCAAGACCCCTCGGCGGCGAGTCAACAGGGCCCGCCGGCCTGCCATGGGTCTCTCGGCCGAGGGTAGATCAGTCTTTCCACCTGCTAGCCACTTGGCCACTTGGCCACTACGTGACAAAAGGTGAAAGTCTATAAATACTCCTCAACTCTCATTGAGGAAATGATCCACAATTTGACCTAAACTCCTCATAATCTGGTAATATCTTCCTTATCTCTCTACAATATATACTTCGCCAAGTAACACATAACTTAATCCTCTTAAGTTTACTGACTTGAGCGTCGGAGTGAGTTCGCTCGGTGCAAAGCCGAGCCCTCAGTTTGTTCATTGTTTCAGGAGACCGAAAGGAGGATTCAACCAAAGACGTCATTCTACAAGCACGGGTGGTAACAAATAACTGTTCTGGAATTACACCCGGAACAATAATATAGATAGATAGATTATAGATAGATTGTATTTAAAATTCTTCTCACTTATCAATAGTGCCAAAAAAACAAACGTAAATAATTAATAAATTGGCCCGGGCAATGCCCGGGCCAGCTATAAGCTTAAATTTTCTGAAGTGAACATGTAAAAGCTGAGCTGAATTTATATGAGTTTAACTAACTTATATGAGCAGAACTAAACTTATGATCTAAATTGAGCTTAACTTTACTAACTGAACTTATAGAAGTTGAACTAAACTAATATGAGTCTGACTTTTCTGAACTGGACTTATAGAAGCTTAATTATTCTCAAACGAATTTATAAGAGGTGAATTGAACTTAAAGGGACCGACTTTTAGTTAAAAAAAAATGGCCTAACTTAACAGAACTATTAGGCAATTCATGGACTATACAACCAGTTGCACGGTGTAGAATCTGAACTTTGTAATAATGTATCCGAGCTTTATGTTAAAAAAATATGAGCTTTATATATTAGAAAGTATCTGAACTCATCTATTTACACATTAAAAATATGAACTTTGAATTAGCTCAGAAAAAATACATATAAGCTCAGATTCTTATACCTTGGTTGTACAATGCTCTGTATACAACTGGATGGATAATCCTATTTGTGACTATTAGGAGCTAAACTAAATTTATAAAAGCTTAACTTTTCCAAACTGAACCTATAGGAGCTTATTTGTTCTCAATTGGGTCTATAAGAACTGAACTAAACTTAAACATGTTAATTTTAAGTCCAAAAAAAACATGGCGTTATAACTACTAAAATTTTGCCAACTTATAGGAGTTCATTTGTTCTCAATTGGGCTTATAAGAGCTGAACTCAACTTAAACGGGTTAATTTTAAATCCAAAAAAACATGGCCTAACTACTACAATTTTAAATTTAGATATAACTCTTGATCCAAATTGATTAGATTGGATGACATTATCTTTGTAATTTATGTGAGTGTTTGAGTGAAATATTACTATTAGCTAGTTTATAAAGATAAATTTTGCAAACTCATAAGGTATAATCACGTGAATTGGCGCATTATATACAAAGTAGTTTCTCTTCGTAAGAGAAAATATGAATAAAATAGTAATAAAAGATATTATAAAAAGGTCATGCTGATTAATAAGCCCTATTATTATTATAATTATAATCATAACTATTATTATTATTATAATTACGGAGTATTATCTTTTTCATATATATACGTATGGTTCAAGTATACATATTACATATTAAATAAGATTATAAGATTATAGTTATGGCTTGAGACGGTGCCCGTTGCATTTTAAGTCTATCACTTTTGGATGGTTGATCTGGTATACGTGATCGGGTTATCGCGTATACTCGGAAATACTGCCTTTAATTGGCGATGTCATTTGCGGGTTATCGCGTATACTCGAAAATACTGCCTTTAATTGGCGATGTCATTAACACAGTATAATTAAACGTGATGAACGTGATGGGTAGGATGGGCTACAAAGATACTACATTACTATTGAGCTACAAAGATAATAATTTCGTTTTATTCATTTGTTTACCTTTTGCTCATATATTCATTGTTAGAGGTATTTTAATCAAAAGTAAATAAATATTTGAAATTTTTTCGAGCTCCCCTTATACCGTTACCCTTTCGCTCCCGCTGGGTTCATTTCCTGGCTCCGATATTGCGAGTTATCGGTCTTATTGCATTCTTTTTGTAATTTTTTGTTAAAAAATATAGCTCTTTACATTGATGTTTGTACTCCGTATACATACAACTATACATGGACTTGAAATCCAAATGGACGTAAAATACCCTATTTGAACATAGATTTTTTTTCGCATGGCTAGTTTCAATTTCTACCATAATAAAAAAAAAAGTTAAAATCTCCGGTTGTATGTGCTGGTGGAGATTTAAAGTGTCTCATTAACCTACATACTTAACATGCAAAACAAAATTATCAGAAAAAGATATAAACAATAAATTTTAGTTATAACTTCAATAATTAAGGAGTTTATAATGGAAAATTTCACCTCAAGAATGAAATAACATTTATTATGAGAGTATAATACTCCGTATTAATTACGGCATAATTAGTTCATTACGTAACATTATATAACGTTGTATATTGAAAAAGTAATTTAAAAGACGTACTTGATAAGAGAGCGTATACCGACTCATCGTCGATATAATTGTTACGATGTGATATTGAACAAATATGAATTAAGAGAGCCTAGCGACTTACCGTCAATATCATGTTGTGATAGTTAAAAAATATGAATCTTCTTGTTGATGGTGCAATGACACTATTGTATCCTGAAAATTCATAAAATTATAATTTTAGATCTCAAAACAAAATAGAAAATATATATGCTGTGGCAACATTAACGTAATGCATACAAAGCAAAAGTTAGATTCTTGCTCAAACTAATTTTCGGGGATGGGGGTCTTGGGGGCAAATCCAAAGATTAATGGCACATGCATAGATTAGAGGATACATGGCACGATTTATACATATATACTAATTATTTCTAACTCTAAATCAATTAAACCTACGTAAAATATGATAGAATTTGATTGCGTATTTGGTATTGCAGTGAGATTAGTATTGTTATATGTATTAAACTATTAATGGTTAAGGAATCTCATGTAATATATATCTAATTTTTAAGTAGCTCAAAAAAATTGGACTCTCTGTAATCGCTCGAAAAAAGCTTCCTTTAATAATATAGATAGATAGATAGATATAGATTAATTCGTTTCACTAGAATTTTTGATTTCAACATCGTCTCTTCATGGCTCCACTATTATTAGTTGCAGGCCCGGTTCAGGAAAAAGTAATTGTAAGCTGGTACAGATACAAATAGAAACTTTAGGAGCCCAATGCTACAACTTTTTTTGTACTATCTAGCACATTTCATAAGTGGTGCAAGTTGGGCCAAATTATCCAATCATTCTTCTTTCGTCTTTTTTATAGGTCATAACTAACCGACTTTTGATAAACATATGGTATAATCTCCTATATACTAAAAGATTAACACATCTCTAAATTTTTCCGCTTACATTTTCCGCTCAAGTGAATTATACCAGATAATATTTATTTCCTATTTAATTTGTATTCACTATCTATATTTACTAATAAAATCTCCTTACTACTAAGAGAATAATATTTCTCTTATTTCCCTCCAAATGCATCTATCTAATTCAAGAAACAAGTAAAATATTCCTTCTTTAAATTATTATCTTTTTTATTAAACTATTTAGTATAGATTAAAATTATAAACTATCTTTTTTTATTAAACTATTAACTTTACTAATTGTTATAATCTTTTCATCAAAATAAATTAAATTTGATGTTAAACTATAAACTGCACGTTGTAAATTCTTCATTAAATGTTATAATTTTAATTTTAGAGAATAATTCGACACATACCTACCATTAAATTTGTGATAATAGAAAATTCATTAAAACAATTAGAGAATTATTTAAATAAAGAAATCATTAATTTCATGGTAAAAAATATATATCTATTTCATAAAAATACACATTTCATAACGTTACTCGATTCTCTTTAATTTGTTTTTCATTATAAATAACATCCTAAAAAATAAATATTCTATATATACCGCGCATAGCGCGGGATCTATGCTAGTTTCAGTATGAATTATTTTTAATACTACCTCCTATTCTAAATAACTATCCCTATTTACTTTCTCGTCTATTCACAATACTCTCTCTATTTTCTTATTTGTCAAACTTTTATAATTATTTTAATCACCCCACCCCACAACAATACCCCACAATACTCATACTTTATCTTATTTTAATCACCTTACCCCACAACAATACTTATTTTAATCACACAATACCTTCCCTCTCTCCAATCTCCTACCATACTACAATACTTTATCATATAATACTCCCCTCCCTTAATTCACGTGCCCTCCATGAAAGGGGAGGATTATTAAGAATAGGAGGGAGTATATGTTTAATCACAAATTCTTTATTAAGACTTATTTATCGGTTTTAAATTTTAGAAAGGTCAAATAGAAAGGATAGGACAAAAGGAGAGTTCTTAGGGATTAGCAAAGCAATTTGTCCTATCTAGCCATACGGGGTGTATTTGACCTGTTTTATTCTTAAGACGGATATCTCTGTCTTAAAAGAGATCAACTGATGTTTAATTATATTGTCAAATCTATCTACTTTAAACTTTCAAAACAATTATTTTTATATTATCCTTTCAATAAATAAAATTGTCATTATTATATATTGTGGGTTGTGAGTTGTGAGGTCAAATTTGACTAACCAAAGCTAAATAGGATTCAATTTTGACCGCTCTAAACTAACTTAAGTCGATATCTCATTTCGATATATGTGATTAGAAACTAATCAATTTAGGGCCCCGTTTTGATAGTTCGTTCAGGGCCACGAAAATCTCCCAGACGACCCTGTCAACAATCTTTCTTGTCGTAGCTTATTAACGTGTACCATTAGAAAACCGCTTCTATCATTACAATAATAGGGAAAGTTATATATTTGGATCTATAAATAATTGAGCATGAACTGCTCGTTGTATATGATTCAATCAATATAAAAAACTAGAAGGTGGTTTCGCAGAAAGAGTAGAATAATTACTTGCACAAATTACAAGTTTAGATCTAGCAATTAGCATTACTCGTAAACGTTGACCTTTTTTAGCAATATAAAATACTTGTCCATTCAATCAGAACCGTGTCCATACACAAATTACAAAATTAGCTAGTGAGTGAAGTGTAGTACGTATTACTAGTTTGGATGCCCGTGCGTTGCAACGGGGTAATTAACTTAGTAAACCAAAAATTGGTTATAAGGTCTTAATATTTACATCTTATGTCTTATCATTTATTTAGATAGATCAAAAGTCAAAACATCTTATTTAAGAGACGCAAAAGATGTTAGGTTGATAACTAAGTTTCAAGGATGCCTCATATTTATAATCATAAGACCACTACATCTTATGTTAATCTTTCAATGTGGGACAATTATATTATTTTTATATAATCCTACATTATTTTTCAATGTGGGATATATAACATACTAAGAAATACACAATTTTATATATATACAAATTATATGAAATTTATATGCTAATGATATCATTTTTACCACGAATCAAAATATGTTATTTTCATAATTTTCTTAACGATATTTTTTTGCCAAATGAAATGTAAATTTTTTTATATATAAATTAGAAACATCGCTTGAATATAATATAGGAAATATATATTATAATAATTAAAAGATTCTCTACTTTATTTTTTACATCAAAAAATATTATTTATGATATTTTCCTAAATTAATTTTTAAGATCTATGATAATTTTCTGATGTGGGATAATTCAAATATTTATATGTAGTATATTTACAACACCTGCATTATTTTTCAATATGGGACAAATAACACACGAAAAAGTACACCATCTTTTTTGCACCTATTTCGATATCCAACCCGATTTAATAATAATGAGAAAATACTATACTATCTATTTATATTCGTACGTTCTTTTCCATTTTTTGTCACAATTAAAATATGTACAAATGATATGATTTAAATTACATTTTTTTTCCTAACACGACTTTTAAGATGTAATTGAGGGAGCAATAAAATGTATAAACAAATGCAAAATATTTTCTTTTTCTGGTGCGATTTTTATTAATGGTTAAAAATTATGATGTGTTATAGTTACTCAAATATAATGAGGCATAATATTACCTATATTTGAAAGTTAAAAAGATTTAATTCTACTATTTATCAAAGTAAAAAAAGCTCATTATTGATTTGTTTGTGGATTCAAGATCTTTTTATGCAGCACTTGATTGTATTATAATTCTTAAATTTTCTATTTTAGTGCAAAGATTATCATTATATGACACATTAATAACCAATTTATGTATATATTTAGCACCCATTTTATTTTTTTTATTATGATTTTATCTTAAATAAAATTATTATACTATCGATTGTCTTAAAATAAACATTATAATATCACTAATATAGTAATATATAATCGCTTTTATAAATATTTATGTGATTAATATTTGTATGGTATTGTTGTAACTAAGGTTTGTCATTAATATAAACTCCTATAAGAACTCTCTAAGATAATTTTTAAGCGATTCAAAAGATTTTGGGTTGATACCCCTAAGTTTCAAATATGACTCATATTTATAATCATGTGATACCCCACCTCATAATAACATTCTTATAATGTGGGACAATTCAACTATTTATACTACATTATTTTTCAATGTGGGACAAACAAATATGTGCAAATAATATGATACTATATTCTAATGCTAGCATTTATTTACCACGAATCTAATTATATAATTTTTCAAAAAAAAAAAATTATGTTACTTTTTTGCTAAATGAGATGTATAAGTTTTTATACAAAAATTATAAACATCACTTTGACATAATATAAAACATATATATCATATGGTGGAGATAATGATATAAACTCTTAAGAGCTCTCCAAGATAATGCTTAAGAGACTCAGAAGATTTTGGGTTGGTATTTAGGTTCTAAGGATGCCTTCGATTTATAATCATATGATCACCCACCTTATGCTAAACTTTCGATGTGGGACAATTCTATTATTTATACGTAATATATTCACCACACCAACATATTTTTCAATGTGGGACAAATAACATACTTAGAAATATACCATCTGTTTCGCACATAATTCGACATGTAACCCGGGTTAATAATAATGAGCAAATAATATACTCCCTCGATTCAAGACCAAATACAACATTCCTTTTTTACACTATTTATGAACGAATAGAATCTTTACGATTCCTTGCAAAATGTAAGACAAAATATGGTCATGTGAGATCTTATTTGATTCACTTATAAAGTACAATGAGAATATCAAATTTTTAAATTTTTTTATAATGTAAACTTAAAGATATTTACGTTGTAATTTGTGTCTTGGCAAGTGTGTAAATGAAAATGTTGTATTTGGTCTTGAATGGAGGGAGTACTATTTATTAATATTCGTACATTTTTTTTATAATACTTTTTTGGCAAATGAGATGTATAAGTTTTTATATAAAGATTATAAACATCACTTGAATATAATACATAATATAGAAAAAATATGTATATATCGTACTGTGAAGATAATGATATAAACTCTTAAGAGCTCTCCAAAACAATACTTAAGAGACTCAAAAAGTTTTTGGTTGGTATATAGGTTCCAATGATGACTCCTATTTATAATCATAGGATCACCCACCTTATGTTAATCTTTCGATGTGGGACAATTTTATAATTTATACTTATTATAATCACCACACTAACATTGTTTTTCGATGTGGGACATATAACATATTAAAAGAAGTACACCATCTTTAATACTTGTATGTGCAAATCATATGAAATCTATACTCTAATGAAAGCATTTTTATCACGAATCTAATTATATTATCTTCATAATTTTTATAACAACATTTTTTTGCCAAATGAAATGTCAAAGTTTTTATATAAAAATTAGAAACTTCTCATGAATATAAAATAGGAAATATAGATATTATAATAATTAAAAGATTCTCCACTTTATTTTTTATGTGGAAAATTTTATTTATGAAACTTTCCTAAATTAATTTTTGATGATGTGGACGCTCTAGAATCGCTCGAAAAAACTCTCTTTTATATATATACTAGATTTAATGCCCGGGCGATGCCCGGGCCAACTTGTAATATTCTATTATTATGATGTAATAATACTCTAAGGCTCTTTTCTTTTGCACTTAATTTTGTTGGACTGAACATATAGAAGCTGAGCTGAACATATAAGAGCTTACTTTCTCTGAATCGAACTTATATGGGTTGAATTGAATTTATAGTTTAACTTATAGGAAAATGAGTATAAATTGAGCTCAATGAGAGATGAAATTACGCCGAAAAGAACAGAATTCGAGAGTAATTTGTGAAGAGATAAGTTGAACCGAGTTGACCTGAACTTAATAAAGCTAAATTGAACTGGATAGAGCTGAATTATTAAGATATACCCAACTGACGTGTGATAAAAAATCGCCGTAGTCAATAAATAGATCGGCATAGACATTAAATATAATTTAAGATTTCTTGTACATAATGCTATGCAAAAAACACTTGACATTAATATATGCACAATTGTGCTTGCAAAAATATCGCGTTCATTAGAATAGAACGACATAGACATTGAATACGAACAAAGGTATGTATAATAACAGGAAACACAAATATTACTCTTTATGGGAATGGGGATGAGAAGCGGTATTTATTGCCAAAGAGAAAAAAATTCGATAATGTTTAAAATTCTTATAAAAATATTCTTATTAGAGAGTTGAATTAAAAGCAATGTAGTGAAAATATTATGAATGAGATTGGGAATATTATAGGGTTGTTTGGTTACCCATTAAATAACACGGGAATTCCAATTCATGTGAATTGCAAAATGGGTAACTTGTTTGGTTACCCCAATTCACATGAAATACAATTACCTTGTAACTCTAATTTCTCCATAATGGAGAAAGTTGTTTACCTAGGTCCTCTAGGTAGGTGAGAATGCCTACATGAATTGCATTTCTTTTATGCAACCAAACAACTTTTCCTAATTCACATAAATTCTAAAATTATGTGATTTATCACTTCCTAGGCAATGCAACTTCTTACATGCAACCAAACGACCCCTTATATTATGTTACATTTTTTTTATTAATAAGCAGCGGATAGGATCCCACATAAGTTAAAAAATAAATAAATAATAACAATACATCTAAAATTAATAGACCTTTATTTATGTTTGTTAAAAGAGGTAAAACTAACATAAATAAACCAATTGATGAAATACTCCGCTCTCTTTTGTTGGCTATACTGCTATAGACGGTCGCGTTGATGTCGTTAATAGAGTTTGTGTTTTGATAAATAAACCTATAATGCCTTTCCTCGTCCATAAACCAATCAGTTTGCCCCTTATCAAAATAGTATTACCTGCTAAAACTCTATCAAAGTCGTATTTATAAATCAAGTTGAATAAAAAAACCCGTAATGACTTAATGTCGACATGTCTTTTGATTTAAACAAAATCCTCATAATAAACTCAAGAAAAAAAATTAGGATTTTTCATGTCTTTTGGACCCCTAAGCTAAGCTAAGCTTATTAACTGATATCCATATAAAAGAGTAGTGGATGTTATTTTCGTTAATTTCAATACTTCAACATGGCTTAGTCATATATCTTATATTTATAGACTTTTATAACTGTGAGAACGTATTGCATAATTATATTTTTATATTTATATCGTGAAATTATATCATACTCGTACATCTCTTGTCAAACTAAAATTGCATTATATCTCACACAATGAACTTGGTAAATAAGCAAAACAATATATGGTAAAATATTGAGTATACAATTCTTTAGGGCAATAATATTTTCTTAAAGAATTTGATACACACATGAGGTAAAATTAGATGCAACCAAATTCTCTTCTTTTATCTGCTCACCGTTCTTACTATTTTAAGACTAAATTAATTTCACGATTTTCATCAACGTACAAAGGCGCATAAAAAAACCTTGTAAATCATTAAGCCATTTATGTGTATACGTAAGTACAGCTTGTAGGATAAAGATCGGTAGCTTTGGAATATTGTTCTGTTTATCAAAATTTCAAAAAAAAAGTCATTCTCTAAGTCAAATTTACTTATATTTGCAAACTCTCACCTTCAGTTGTCGTATGCTAGCAGACCTATTGTTCCAACATACTTAACATGAAAACAAAATGGTTAGAATGGATAAATAAGAGATTCCAATAGTAATTTTCAGCTAATCTTCTTTGAGACGAAGATATTCATCTTAATATTAAAAAAGGTCAAATATCATCTCACATATGCATATTGGATAAATATTTTACTTTTTCCATCTATTCTGCTTTTTTTTTTTATTCCAAAATGCATATTTGACTTGTTTTCATTGCCAATTTTACATGTACCTCAAATACTAAGAAATTTAATCGACCATCATAGAATGTTGTACTTTGATACAAAAATTACACTAAGTAATACAATAAATAATTGATGTTGTCCAATTGAGTGCCTAGTAGTGAAACCAAAAGTATACAATAAATAAATAAATAAATAAATAGTAACCAACTACAAAATTTGTTTTACTAACTTACACACTCGATATACTGCTTCACGGACCAAATAACAACAATGGAGTACAATAATAGTAGATCGTAACTCTATCAATATATAATTTAAAAGGGTGTAATTACCGGTTTAGCAACAATTTCATCATTATGGTAGTAGAAATATTAATCTTATTGTTGATGTTGCAATGATTCAGTTCTGTTTTTGATGAATACCCTTCATTATTTCCTGAAAAATCATACAAATTACAACATTAGATCACACGGTATAAAAGTACAATTGGCGTAATAAAATTATCGTGTTGTATACAAAGCGAAAATAAGATTCAAGCTCAATTAATTTTAGGGAGGGGACATCAAAACCTAGAGGTATAAGAGCAGATCACATTCATTGCACGTCTTATATACACAAATTATTTGCTAGTTTAAACTAATTAGGCTTACATAAAATAATAGAATTTGATTAGCTATAGAATTTGATTAGCTATAAAATGAGCATACAGTTGGCCAGTTGGACTATAATCAAATTTACATTATTTTTATGTAAAAGATTAATTTTACATCTTTGGTTATTATCTCTAAATAAATATATTTACATTAAAAAGTATTTTAAGTAGTTTTTAAAATATGGACTCTCTATAATCGTTCGAAAAAAGCTTCCTTTATTAATATAGATAGATATAGATTGTGTTAGGGAAAAATGGCATTCCATGATTTTGCGATTTTCACTTTGAGTGATTCAACTCCATTCAGAACCTTGGTGGTAACCGAGCCTATGGGTTATCTTAGGTTCGAAGAAGAAAGCGTCTTCAGCCCGAGAGCTAAATTCGGAATCGAACGTGCTCGAAATGGCTTGATTCACATCAGAAGTTCCTACAACAACAAGTATTGGACCAGGTATTATTCCTATTTTTTCATTCTATAATGTTTTTTTTTTTTATTATTATAATGTTGCGACTTGCGTTACATAAGATTTTGAGTGTTTTTTAAGATTTTATTTTTTTATAAACCAATATTGATCCGTTGTCTAGAATAAATAGTCTCATGTAAAACTAGGTATTCGCTAGAAGCTACTTCTCTCGATTCATTTAATTTTTGTCACCGATTAGAACACTATTTGTGAAAGAGTAATAAGAATTAAATGAATCAGAAGAAGTAAGTACTAATACTCGGTGGAGCACAGTGAGACGGCTAAAAAAGTTCATTGATTGATCGCTCTCGCGAGTAATGAAGATTTTGAACTATTTGTTCAAATTTCTTATCTGTTCTCTAGGTGATCAGTTGGTTTAACATTTTGCCAATGTCCCCTGAATTAATTGATTTGTGCTTCGAATCCCGCTTCTACGAGTGTCTAATTGTCATATACTTCACAGTCCTTGTTAGTCATTTTGGTTGTATAAATAGACTATGACCCTGTTCTTTTGGACTTAATTTCAGTTCTAATAAGTTCAGTTCAGTTAAGTTCTATTAAGTTCGATTCGATTCGATTCACTCCATTCATTGATTCGATTCGATTCGATTCGATTCGATTGATTCGATTCGATTCGATTCGATTCGATTGATTGATTCGATTCATAGTAGTTTATTTCAACATTAATATTATTATTCTTATTTTATTTTCTTATTGTTATTGTTATCATTATTATTATATTAATTTATTTACTATTGTTGTTATTTTATTAAAATTTATTTTTAATATTTATTATATTACTATTACTATTTATATTTATTATATTTATTTATTATTATATTATTATGATTAATCGCAATATTAGGGTATTACATCTATTATTATTATTATTATTATTATTATTATTATTATTATTATTATTATTATTATTATTATTATTATTATAAGATGCGCGCAGCTTTCATTAAAATAAAAATAAAAGTTTACATGAAATTGGTGGGGAGCCGAGATACAATCTGGGCTCCCACACCCTTAGCAATAGCAAAGCTAAGTCTAGTAAAAATGTAAGCGGCCACCCAAGCCCCCGCATCCTGAGATACCGAGAATTTCTGGATCCGCTTGAGCAAGGCAACAGCATCCGAACCCAGCTCCCCAAGTGAAGAGAAAGAGAAAGGAAGGAAACCGTAACCCGCCACCGCGCACAAATCCCCATACTTAGCATACTTTCGCTGAGCAAAGATCGGCGACGACAACCCGGCCAGGCACAAAATCCGCCATCCTGATCCCGAGTCAAAGGAGAAGAACCTGTCAAGTCAACGCACACATCACGCCCCCTGTCCCAAGAATAAAGCAATAAATCCGCAGGACGAAGAGAGCCACCATGTCCATCAACCAAACCGATATCAACCTCCTTTCCCGCAGTAATACCAGATCTATAACAGATGTTGAAAAGAGTGTCCCGGACAAGGTTATGCCGATGTTTAACGCCCACTGTACTAGTACAAGAAACAGCGTGGTCCCCAAAAACATCATCAGCAAAAACCCGAGAGCAAGCCGGACAGGGCCTAGATACCGTGAATAACGGAACACCCAGACGATATCCCAACACACAACGGTAAGTCCTCCCGTTCATAGTCTGACCCAACCCCGAGATAGGAACCGCACGCAACCAATCAGAGGAGTGAGAACCCTGCTGAGACTGCCATAAAGCAATCTGGCGTGGCGTCAAAGAGAAAACAGACTCTGAGGCAGCAGCAACCGTCGCGAAATAAATATCTGCCAATTTCTTCATAAGTTTGGGGGCATCAATTTCACTAGGGTTACCTAAAACACCAGATCCTCGTAGTCACAAAAAACACACGCGCGCATCATCAAAAGCAGGGCCAGCAACTACAATACCAGAAGGGCCGAGGAGCTTAGCCTGCAAACCAGCAGACTGTAAGCGGGACGCAATAAAAGCATAAAATAAAACATCTCCCGCCGCATAGACACCAAGACCACCAAGCTTAAAAGGGAAAGTAGCAAGGCGCCACTGCCAATCCCCAAAACCCGGCCCTGACGCGGTGACAATACGTTCCAAGCTAGAACGCAGAGCGGCATCAAAAGGAAGATGGACAGACCCAAAAACACTAGGGGAGCAAGTACGAAGTGAGAAGTAAAGCTTGGAAATACCAGTACAAGCTCGAAGAAGAAGCAACTCACATTGCGGGTCCTCAATCCTCGCAACCAAATCCATTAGCTCAATGGTCTTGGTTACTCTCGTCGCCACAATCTCACTGCTAAAATTAGAACAAGCACTGACAGGTCCACCCAAAACAGTAACACCACGCGATGGCCGAGAAATAGAAGGGGGGAAAACCCCAGGAAGCCGACTCCGAGGATCCTCAACAGGCCAAAAGACCTCCGTCTTGGAGACATTAAGATGCAATCCAAAAAGAGGGCCATCCACCCTAATCAAATCCAAGACCTTCCCCACCTCCAAAGTATCACCCACGATGGTGCCATCATCTAAGTACCATGCCTGCAAAGTGAAGTCAAAAGTGTCCCGGATCTTGCAAACTAACGGATGTAAAACCAAAGCGAAAAGCAAAGGGCCCAAAGGATCACCCTGCTGAACACCCTGACAAGACCACAAGCAGTGCTCCCAATAAAAAAGGCGGGCCGGGCTGGAATAACAAAACTCCACCCAACGGGAGAGAGCGGCAACGACGGGCGGACCTCTGAAGCATGGTCGAACGATCAACAAGGTTGAACGCATTCGGAAATCAACCACAACATAGAAAGCCCCACCTGAGCCCCCCGATCCTCAATGAGCCGGTTCAAGGCATGCAAGATAGCCTCTCCTCCACCGGACACACCCACCCCGAACTGAAGCCCATCAAAATAAGAAGATAAAGACGGACCAACCAAAGAAGCACCAACCTTAGAGACAAGCCGTCTCCAGACCGTACCAACAGCAATAGGATGAACCCCACCACCCGGTTTAACGAGTGGCGTGAGAGGGGCGCTGGCAATGTACTCACCCAGAGGAAGAGGACACCGACCCTCAAGAAAAAGATTAACCACCCTAGTAATAGAAGTGATCAAATCATCTGAAATAGCCACAGCAGCGCCACTCAAACAATTCATAAGTGCTGGGCACGAAAACCATCCCTCCCACAGGAAGTGCCACGAGGGAAGCTCCGAATCATATCCAAGATCACAGCCGAAGAAGCGACCAGAGGATGATGATCCCCAGACAGAGGAGGCAATGAAGGAGGCGGGGCAACAGGATGCTTCTCACGCAGGGCCACGAGAGTGGCATCGGAGTAGGGGGCGACCCCAGAGGAAGAAAGCACCCGTACAACGAAGATATAATGGCCATCTGAAATCTTCCGCCGACATTGGCGAAGGTTAAGCTCACTCAAATCCAGATCCTCATCCACAGAAAAAGAAGAAGGACCCTCATCAAAGCACTCCTCAGAATAACAACGCAACCCCCCCCCCCCCCCCCCAGGTGTCCCCCAAGCAAGGATAGCCCTGGCAATACTCTCCTCCTGATGCTGACGCCGAATAGCAGTCCGACACTCATGATTACTCCGAGGGGCGAAAGTCCTGAGCAAACAAAGTGGTAGAACAAGCAAACGAACCCAGCGGGAGAGATCACTAGGGGCATCAAACGAACCCAGCGGGAGAGATTATTATTATTATTATTATTATTATTATTATTATTATTATTATTACTACTACTACTACTACTACTACTACTACTACTACTACTACTACTACTACTACTACTACTACTACTATTATTATTATTATATTGTTATATTATATTTATTATTTTATTAATATATTTATTTTTATTAATATTATTAATAACATATTTATTATTATTATATTAATTAATTATTATATTACATCTATTATTATTATTATTATTATTATTATTATTTATATTAATTATTATTATTTATAATATTTATATTATACTTATCATATTGTTTTTTCAGTTATTATTATTATTATTAATATAATATATTATTTAATATATTATAATATTATTTATAATATTATTTATATTACTAATATATTATTATTATTATATTTATTAATATATTACTATTTTATTTTTTATATTACTTATTAGATTATTATTATATTATATTGATATTTTATTATTAATAATAATAATGAATAATATTATTATAACATTTATTATTATTATTATTATTATTACTTTTATTTTTATTTTTATTTTTATTTTTATTTTTATTATTATTATTATTATTATTATTATTATTATTATTATCTTTTTAGTTTTATTTCGATTCGATTCGATTCGATTCGAATCGATTCGATTGATTCGATTCGAATCGATTAAGTTGATTCGATTGATTCGATTGATTGATTCATTCATTCTCTATTAAGTTCGATTCGATTCATTCACTCCATTAAGTTCATTCATCCATTCGATTCGATACAATTTCGGTCAAAAGAACATGGCCTATAATTATTATTATTCTATGGTCATATACTCTCTCTATTTTTTGTATGATTTTTTTTTGTTTTTTGAGTTGAATTATTCTCCATGTTAATCATCTTTTTCTTACTTTTTTTATATGAGATTAGTACCATGAATATCAAATTAGAAGTAACAGGAAGTGGAAAAACAACTATGACATATTGAAAATGATTTTTTTTTTTTACATATTAGTTTGTTTAAGCTTTTATTTATATCAGTTTTTAACATTAAAAATTATTATCTCAACTATTTTATTTTAAATAATTTTAGTTTCGATTGACTTTAAAGCTCATACAATTGAGAACCGAAACAAAAGCAAGTTATGAGGTATCAAGTTCCAACTTAATATCACCATGATATGATTCTTAATTCCAAACTCATACCCACATATCCTTCAAGGATGTTTGTTCAATTAATATAGATGTGAGGCATACCTAGCAAACACATCAATTAGGTCAGTCAATTCAGGTTGTTCGGGTTTGCAAGAATTCGGGCTGGGTTGGTCGGGTCAAGTCATTTTGAGTTCAGATCATTTTCGGGTATAGTAGGTTATTTTCAAGTTATTTGGGGATAACGGTTAAGTTTCGATAATAAATGTTCGAGTTGGTTTGACTAAGTTCCGGTTAATTCAGATTTCGGATCTGATTATGATCCTCAATTCCGGTGTTGGTCAGGTAGGGTCAGGTTAGTTTTGCCAAATCAAGAGTGAGGAATGGTTTTGGAATGGCCCAAACATATACTAACTATTTGTTTGATAAAAGTACTAGTCTGGATCTTGTGTGAATGCATGGATTTTTAGATTGTGATATATAAAGAAATTAACATATAGTAATTAAATTTTAAATTTAGGGCTTGCTTGGGATGAGAGTAATAATTAAGGGAGTAATACAGATAAAATAAACTAAAAAATGGAGGGAAGGGATGGAGGTTGGAGATAGAAATGGAGAAATATAGTGTAATATTCCTTCCATTAAGGGAGTAATTGTTACCCACCTCCCCTTCCAAGTAATAATTATCTCCATATAAAGGTAATAATTCCTCCCTCACCTCCTCTTTCCACCATCCACAACCACCACAAAACACCAATCTCCTCCCATTTCTTCTTATTTTAGCTCTTATTACTCCCTTAATAATTACTCTCATCCCAAGCAAGCCCTTAGTGTTAAGAGTCTACAATGTGATTATAATGTGAGTAAAATATATAGAAGTCTTACAACCTAACCTATATCGTATAATACGTCACACGTAAAATAAATGATACTGTAAATTACTTTGGTAGAATACATTTTTGTAAAAATATTCGCAAATAAAATTTGTATATAAGGTGCCAACATTTTTATAGCCTATAGAATGAACAAAAATGTTTAGCCCAATATTTGAGAATAACTACCAAACGTGTTAAGGCCCAATTTATAGCTGAAGCAATTTCAGCGGGAAAATTCTTAGATTCGTCTATTCTTTTAGTAAATAGAGGAAGTAAATAGAGGATGAGTTATATTTTCATATCACAAACTCATGAGGTATGGATTTCTCATATGCAAGGAAGGTATGATTCCTGATTTCAAACTCATACTCACGCACGAAACAAAATGCTTGGAGTACTCTCTAATTGTGACGAGCAGAAAATATATCGTAGCTTTATCTAAAAATTAGTTTTAAACCTGTACAAAATTTCACGGATTTATCATTTAAATATGTTATAAAATATAATTAACCAAATATAAAAATTCAACTATTAAAATTGAACATACTAAACAATACCATTCGACAAATAGAATCTACAAATCGTATATTAAATATAATAAAACTAAAATATTTAATATGCTAAACAATACCTCACTAGGTCAAGTGTTTAACATTTTACCAATGTCCCCCCGCACCCATTTAATCATGTTTTATTGCTTTTTATTTAGGGAACATATATAAGAAAATAGGAGGGAGTAACATTTTTATACACAAATACTTGCTTAAGACAGAATATCAGTTTAGTAATTAAAACGGGTCAAGTATTACTCACTTACAAAAACAAAAACAAAAACAAAAATGTAATACCTTGGGTAGAGCTGTAAATGATCTGAGCCGGTCCGTTGAGCCCTCCAAATCATCTCGGTCAAAGCTCGACTCGTGCTCGGTCAACCCAAGCTTAAGTTTGGGCCGAGCTTTGATAAATACGAGTCGACTCCGAGCTTAATAAGGCTCGGCTTGAAAGCTTGTTTGGGCTCATTTATAATTCTTTTTGTATAATTATTTATTGTAATATTAATTTTATTTCAAATTATAGGTCATTAAGAAATTTATAAGTATATTATAGCATACTCCCTCCTATTCAACATAAGTGTTTCATTGTCCATTTCCGTCTATTCACAATAATGTCTCATTGTCTATTTTTGATAAACTATTATACTTATTTTAATCACTTCACCTCCACAACAATACCCCACCTCAACCCAAGACAATACTTATTTTAATCACTTTACTCACAATAACTAGTTTTATACCCGTGCAAAAAATGCACGGGTCATAATAGCAGACGTTATTATTATATACATGAACATATAATTGAGCGTGATTAAATGTTCAATACTATGACAATATATATCGTCCATATTTGGAGATTCGAATATTTGATAAATATTATATTTGAATATTAGATAATATACAATCGTATTTTATTAGAATTATATTAAAGGTATTTGATATGTTGGACTCGTTGGATCTATGTAAATTATGACATTTTAACTTATGTTTTAACATAATTAATTAAAATAGAAATAAGAGATAAGAATAGAAATTGTGTTGAAGAGGGAGGGTAATTAAATAGAATAAGAAAATATGGAGGGCCCACATGTAAAAACTCAACAGTCAATCAGAAATCAAGAGAAAACTTAGCTTTTATACTATGTAGATACTAGATACCCCACAATACATTCCATCTCTCCAATTATCTCACCCACCACAATACTTTACATTATTTAACTCTTTTCCTTAATTCTCGTGTCATGCCCACAATGAGACTATTATCCAGAATAGGAGGGAGTAATATTTTTTTAATTATTTTATAATCTTATTTGTTTTTTTTTTAAAAAAAAAATTATATTTAGTTAGATTCAAAAGGTGAGAAACTAAAATAATATTATAATAAAATGAGCTCGTTTCGAACTCGGTCGAGCTCGACCTTTTTACGTGCCAAGCTCGAATTTTAGCCTCGGCAAGTTTCGAGCCAAGCCCGAACCCAAGCTCGAATTAAATTTTGAGCGGAGCCCGAGCACACTCGAACTCGAGCTCAAATCAACTTGCGCGTTTACAACCTTAACCTTGGGGATAACAAAACGTTGTCTCATCCACCCAAATCGAGTAGTACATAACCCCTTTTATCTATAAAACGAATACCACCCGTTTCAACGGGACTAACTGATTTTTCAAATGGTAATTTGCATAGTTATGTTTGGTATTAAAAAAATTTCATAAGAATACAGTTTTCCCTCCCAAAACTAAATATATTCAATATATAAACATATATACATTATTGGGATATTTGATTTTGTTACATATTTGGAATAACATTAATAATACGTATAATATGAGAGAAATATTTCACATTATCTTTTTGTATTTCTATTTTCCTATCATTTGATACAAATATACTACAAATTGGTTATCTACTTTTGCAAATTATCTAATTTTATTGTATAATTAAGTCATTAATTAAGATTATTCTTTCGGTAAATGTAATACTTTATAATTTACATTATTAGTTTCAGTTAAAACGTCAATCTTATTTGGTGTGGGGACGATCAAATATTTTCTCTTATTATACCGCTTAAGCATATTGCCAAACTATTATATTTAACGTCTTTATACATTATTGTCTAAAAAATCGTGCATTTTTACACGAGTTTTATGCTAGTTCTAAATAATGTTCCATTTTATTCATGTTCCACGTTGCTCTTTTATCTTTGACTTAGGCCATGTTCTTTTGGACTTAATTTCAGTTCTAATAAGTTCAGTTCAGTTCAGTTCAGCTCCGTTAAGTTCAGTTCAGTTCAGTTCAGATCAGTTCAGTTCAGTTCAAATTAGTTTATTTCAACATTAATATTATTGTTCTTATTTTATATTCTTATTAATATCATTATTATTATTATTATTATTATTATTATTATTATTATTATTATTATTATTATTATTATTATTATTATTATTATTTTTATATTTATTATATTACTATTATATTTATTATTAATTAATTCGTATGATTTATATATTTAATATATTTATTTATTATTAAGTTATTATAATTAATGGTATTATTATTATATTTATATTTAATATATTTATTTATTAATATATTTAATATTATTATATTAATAAGTTATTATATTACATTTATTATTTTATTAATATATTCAATATTATTAATAACATATTTATTATTATTATATTTAATATTATTATATTAATAAGTTATTATATTAGACCTATTATTATTATTATTATTATTATATTATTATTATTGTTATTATTATTTATTTATTAGTTATTATTAATAATATATTATATTATTATTATAATATTATTATTAATGCAATCATTTATATTACTAATATATTATTATTATTACTATATTTATTATTATATTACTATTTTATTTTTTATATATCTTATTAGATTATTATTATTAGATTATATTAATATATTATTATTATTAATGAATAATATTATTATAATATTTATTATTATAATAATAATTCCGGTCTTGTCGGTCCGACTGGATCAAACCAAAAACTGGAACCTTAAAGAAATTATGGACCAGAGACCGGACAAGAACTTTTAATTTCGGTTGGATTTTCACGGTACATTTCGATCCATTTTTCCGGTTCTGGGTGAATTTTGCACACCTTTTGTGTATATATAGAACTAATTTTCTAAGATGTCTTATTTTTGATGTCTAAAAGCCAATAAAAAAATTCAACGAGTTTCTTATTAATGGCTGCTTTTAATGATTTTAATTAGTAGTGATTGCAAAATGAAACATTGGAATTACATCTAAGGCCCTGTTCTTTTGGACTTAATTTCAGTTCTAATAAGTTCAGTTCAGTTCAGTTCAGTTCAGTTCCATTAAGTTTAGTTCAGTTCAGTTCAGCTCCATTCAGTTCAGTTCAGATCAGATCAGTTCAGTTAAGTTCAGTTCATATTAGTTTATTTCAACATTAATATTATTATTCTTATTGATATTATTATTTTTTTTTTTTTGCAAGAAGGTATAATCCTTTTATTCATCCTCAAGGTGGGGAAAAAGAAAAGGATAAAATCTTACAAAGAATAGCCCCTATAGCCTAAAGAAGAAAGGCTAGCAAGAGTGCAAGGAACTAATAAAACGAGAAGAACATAAGGAAGAAGACCTATACAATAAAGACACTGAGATGATAAGCTTGGCCTGAGTAAGCAGCTGATGCACTGTGTGTTCATGGATACTAAAGATCCTGCAATTACGCTCCTTCCAAATAGTGTAGATGACACAAGTAAAGCAGCTTAGGAACCAAGTGTGCTTCCAATGCCGCCTAGAATGCCTATGCAAACACCAGTTCAACTCAGTGTGATAATCAGTACTCCTGTTGGGAACACGAGCCCAGACCATGAGCTCATGCCAAAGCTGCTGAGAGAATGGACAAGCAAAGAATAGGTGATCATGAGTTTCACTATCTTGCTTGCAGAGAACACATCGATTAGGAGTGATGAATCCCCTAAGAATTAATTTGTCCACGGTTGCTAGTTTCTGCTGACAAGCTAAAGAAGTAATGATGTTGTGCCTAGGGACTACCACCTTATGAAAAAGCCCTTTAGACCAGGAGATAGTAGGATGACACGGTCTAAACCAGTTGTAGGCTGCAGCAACCTGAAACTTATCACCAGAGCACCAGCTATGAAGGAGAGCTCTTGCGGCGGGAGAACCAAAGGATGACGATCGAAGAAGTCATTTTTAACACTGATGATACTCCGAAAGCTTTCACTATATCTGTCCTGAACAGCAGCATCCCAGATAGAGCAATGGGAGAGATGGTATTCTGAGTGCCAAATGCTCCATAGTCCCTGAGGAGTCTGATCTAATAACCACAACCATTTGGATATAAGCGCTTTATTCCAGGAGAGGAGTTCTTTGACCCCAAAGCCACCTTCATTAGTTGGAGCACAAATACTAGACCAACTCTTTACAATCATCTTCTTATCTGTGGCTTTGATATTCCAGAAGAAATTCTTGCATAACTTGTTGATAGTTTTAAGCACACTTTTGGGAAGCAAGACACTGGCACACCAAAAGTTCTCAATGCCAAAGACAACACTGTTGAGAAGCTGAAGTCTACCAGCATAAGAAAGCAATTTGGAAGACCAGTGTTGAATGGAGGCCTGAATTTTGTTGACAAGGATACCATACATATCCACAGTGGTACGAGCTGTGTTTAGGGGCAACCCTAAATACCTAAAAGGGAAAGATCCCTCAGAGAACCCAGAGGTAAGCAGAATCTGGGACTTAATGCTAGGACAGACACCACCAAAGTAAATTTCAGTTTTGTCCACAGTAGCTTGAAGCCCAGACCAGCTAGAAAAGAGGCCAAGGGTTTGAGAAACAGCCTGCACAGAAGGCACATCTCCTCTAATAAAGATCATAAGATCATCAGCAAAGATTAAGTGGGTGAGTTTCATTTTAGAACACTTTGGATGAAGAGACACTTGAGGATGGGAATTGAGACATCTCAAGTATCTTGAAAGAATATCCATGCTAAGAACAAAAATATAAGGGGAGAGAGGGTCTCCTTGCCTGACTCCACTTTTCCCTTGAAAGAAACCATGGACTGAACCATTGAGCTTAAGAGAGAACCAGGAGCTTGTGAGGCACCCCATAATCCAACTAATAAATTGTGGAGGAAATTTGAGAGCAAGCAGCATATTTTCTATAAAAGACCACTGAAGAGAATCAAAGGCCTTCCTAATATCCACCTTAATCAAGCACCTAGGTGTGAGATACTTGCGACCATATCCTTTAACTAAAGATTGGGACAACATGATGTTTTCATGGATGCTCCTTCCTTTAACAAAAGCTGCTGTTCAGGACCAATTAAGTGGGGAGCACAAAGTCTGAGCCTAGTGGATATAATTTTAGAAATCGTCTTGTAAAAGGTAGTACAGCAGGAAATGGGACGAAAATCCATGACTGTGGAGCTAACCTTCTTCTTAGGAATAAGGGCAATCAAGGTAGAGTTAGCTTGCTTACTCATTCTACCAGTTGAAAAGAAGGAATGGACAGCTTTACAATAAGACTCCCCAATAAGAGACCAACTGTGCTTAAAGAAAGCAGAGGAAAACCCATCAGGGCCAGGACTTTTATCAGAACCAATAGTAAAAAGTGCAGCTTTGATTTCCTCATTAGTGATAGGAAGAATCAAAGCATCAGCAGCTTCACTTGAAACAGTAGGGCTCAGCTGAATAAAGCCATTATCTAAGGGAGAAACAGAAGAGCTAGCCCCCAGAAGACTCTTATAGTAATCAACAAAACCATCTGCAACACTATCCAGGCCAATTCTATCAGCACCATGCCTATCTTTGATCTGACCTATAATTTGTTGATGTTTTCTTTCCTGAATCTTAGCATAGAAGAATTTAGAAGAACAGTCATCATGAATGAGATTTTGAACCTTAGCTTGTTGCTGAACAATAGTCTTCTCAATATGCTTAAACTTGCAGTAAAGAGACAAGAGCTCTTTTTCTTTAGAAATTAGCTCAGGAGAAAAATTATCAGCTTGCATAGCCAGTTGACAGTCTTTTAGATCTTGTTTCAAGCCCTGAACCTTAATAGAGATGCTAGTAAAATGCTCTTTATGTAGTAATCTTAAACTCTTCCTAACATTCTTCAGCTTAGCAAACAGCTTATAAGTGGAAGAGCCATAAACTGGAACATTCCAGGCCTCATGCACAATATTATCATAGTCAGAATGATCAAGCCAGCAATTTAGAAAACTAAACCTTGATTTTCTGCAAGGATCCTCAAAGATGGTAACCACCACTGGAGAATGATCAGAAACTCCAGGTTCAGGGAAATGGGCAGAAGTAGCAGGAAAATGAGTAAGCCACTGAACATTAGCCATAGCTCGATCAAGTTTGGTCCAAACCCTTGATTCAGGGAGTTGCTTATTATTCCAAGAAAAATCACAACCTGAGCTAGTAAGATCCTCCACCTCACATTGATAAAGACAAGAATTAAAATCCATAATATCAGCAAGATCAGGGAGAGTGCCTCCAATCTTCTCAGAGATGTCCCTAATAACATTGAAATCTCCCAACATTAACCATTTATTCACCAGGGGCTTAATATTTATAAGATGAGACCAGAGACCATCTCTCTCCCTAGCATCATTACTAGCATAGACAAAAGTGATATGAAAGACCTGACAAGTTGCATTATGGAACACCTCACAATGAATAAACTGAGGGTGAACATAAAGAGGAGTTACAACCACAGTAGAGAGATTCCAAAGCAACAGGATTCTGCCATTAGAATGGAGGTCCAGATTGCAACAAGAGCCCAAGTTACTGAAGTAAGAAGAAATAATCCTACCATAGTTTCTTTGCTTAATTTTTGTTTCCAAAACACCCAAAATATCCAGCTTATTAACCCAAAGGAAGTCCTTAATTTCCTGTAACTTTAAAGGGTCATTACACCCTCTAATATTCCAAGATGAGACTTTCATTGACCACCTGTATCAAAAGGGTGAGTATCCCCTATACTCTCAACCAACAAAGTATGTGAGGGCAAAGCTCCATTATCTGAAGGAGTCAAACCCAGATGGAGTATCTGAGTGCCATCAGGGGCAGTCTCCTCAAGACATAAAGTATCAGAGCTATGATGAGGTACATCCAAACTATTATCCAAAGAATAAGACTTAGTTAGATCCCCTCTCTTCAAGGCTATTTGAGGGTGAACAACTTCGTCCTTCTTGTTGCATACTGAGTGCATTTCAGTATTCAGAGAAGGAGATTCAGATGCAGAAGTCTGGTGTGAGGAGCCTAGCAACAAGCATTCTGAGCTATGCACCAGACTATCTGAATCAGAATGCAGCTTCTGTGAATCTGAGGTATCACCTAGCAAACAAGGAACAAGAGTGTCAGGAACCAACACAGAGGTAGGTTCCTGAACATACTGAACAAGATCCTCCTCAGAAGGAAGAGGGGGAAGAGGCTCAGGATCAGCCACAGGTGCTATAGGAGTAAAAGAGTTAGTCACTGAAATAGTTGGAGATGAACTCCCTCTCTTCAAGGCTATTTGAGGGTTCATACTCACCTTCTGAGTGCTTCTAGAGTGCATTACAGTATTCAGAGAAGAAGAACCAGTCCCAGAGTCCAAGGGGATAGAGTGGCCTTGGCTCAAAGGAGAAAGAACATTCTTCTGGGAATCTGAGGTACCACCTAACACATCAGAAGAGGAAGTTTTACCAGTAAATTTCTTCCTAGTTTTCTTACAGGAGTTGGTTTTGTGTCCCATTTTCCCACATTCAGAGCAATAGAAAGGGAGCCATTCATATTCAATCCTCTGGGTGGAAGGACCAAATGGAGTGTTCAGAGAGATTTCCACTGGTAGAGAGGAAGAGATATCCACCTCAATCAAAACCCTAGCAAATGAAAGCTTAGCTTTACAAGTAGTAGGGACATCATCAAACAATGGCTTCCCTATTTTGCTAGCCATTTTACTCAGCATAGTGCTAGACCAAAGATATGGATCTAGGTCATGAAACAAGACCCATACAGGAACCCATGAAACCCTTTCCATCTCAAAAGAGAAAGAGGGAGACCAATGCTTCAAAATTAAGGAGGAGGATCCAATTTTCCAAGGACCTTTCTGCAACACCATGTTCATTTCAGCTTCAGATGTGAATCTGAAGCTAAACCACCCTTTCTTGTAGTATTGAACTACTGGGGAAGCAATGGAAGCCCAATGCTTAGAGACAAAGTCAGAAACCTGAGTAAGAGTAGGTTTAGATCCAATCAAATGACCCATTAGAGTAAATTGCCAAAACTTCAGTTCATCAGCAATGTCATCAAGACCCACATCAATTTCAGAGGCATGCTTACTTTCATGATGCATGAATAAACTCATTCCAACCGGATTCTTAGGTTTGGCGATTTCAGACCATGTGGGTTTAACCTTTGGTTGCCCTACTGATTCTGAGATGATTGGGACAGGAACCTCCAGAGTAGCTGATGAAGGGCTCTCCATAGTATCAGAGGAAGGCTCCAACACAGGGGTTTCACCAGAAGCAGTGACCTCAACAGCTTCAGAAACAGGGGCGTTAATGGCGATAGGGTTTTCACAATTAGGCGCAGATTTATCCAAATTAGAGGGGATAACGATGCTAGGCGCAGTAGAACTACTCTTAGGACTTGATTGAATGGCATCAACGAGATAATCATTCAACATCACAGGTTGACGTGGTGAAGAAATCAAATCATCATTAGGCGATTCCGAAGTAGAAGAATTGGGGACAAAAGAAGTACCTTGAGCTGCAGAAAAAGACGGAGAATCCATTGGAGGCCTCCCCTTTGGTGGTCGACCTCGACCGCGAGCCATGGAGAAGGAAACAGGAGCTCGAAAAGAGCAAAAATGGCGGGGAATTTCAGAGAGTTTGTTTTAGAGAGAGAAAGTTCTTCTCTCTAAACGGTTTTCTTATTATTATTTATTGATATTATTATTATTATTATTATTATTATTATTATTATTATTATTATTATTATTATTATTATTATTATTATTATTATTATTATTATTATTATTATTAATGTATTTACTATTATTATTACTATTACTATTATATTATTTTTATATTTATTATATTACTATTATATTTATTAATAATTAATTCGTATTGTTTATATTATTATATTTATTATTATTATTATTATATTATATATATTATTATATTAATATATTCATTATTATTAATATTATTCATAACATATTTATTATTATTATTATTATTATTATTATTATTATTATTATATTTAATATTATTATATTTATAAGTTATTATATTATATTTATTATTTTATTAATATATTCATTATTTTAATATTATTAATCACATATTTATTATTATTATATTTAATATTATTATATTCATAAGTTATTATATTAGACCTATTATTATTATTATTATATTATTATTATTATTATTTATAATGGTATCATTTATATTACTAATATATTATTATTATTATTATTATTATTATTATTATTATTATTATTATTATTATTATTACTATATTTATTGTTATATTACTATTTTATTTTTATATATCTTATTAGATTATTATTATTATTATATTATATTAATTTATTATTCTTCTTAATGAATAATATTATTATAATATTTATTATTATTATTGGTATTATTGTTATTATAATATTTATTATTATTGGTATTATTATTATTAGTATAATCTTTTTATTATTATTTCAGTTCGATTCAGATCGATTCGATCGATCATTCGATTGAGATCGATTCATTCGATTCACTCCATTAAGTTCATTCGATTCGATTGATTCAGACAATTTCAGTCTAAAAGAACAGGGCCTAACTCTAATTTCATTAGTTCAAATTTGGAAAGTAAAGTCAGTAATTTTGTCCAGTTTCTTGTCGGATTAAAAACGTCCTAGTCTTATATATTTTGATGCAGCTTGATTTCATGTAATTGTGTCAATTGAAAATTAATTGGGTTATTTTGATTGTGAATCGGATTAAATTGTGTTGCGTTTTAGGTAAACTACATTTTATTATTATAAATAGTGTGTTATAATAATACATTGAATAAATAAAAGCATCACTTATAAAAATGTTGCATTTGTTACTACAGAATGCAACATTTACATGTAAATGTTGCATTATATTTACTATTTGAAACATTATAAGCTAAGTGTTGCCTACTTAAAATCTCTCTCTTAAACCAAAAATGTTGCAATAGGTCACTTTTGTAGTAGTGGTATAAGTGTACTACACGAGGTATGTATTGAATTTTATCAAATTCAGTGGCTAAACCTGGAGGCCCGGGGTATTTTCAGGTTCATGTCATTTGGGTCGAGTCAGTTTTCTTAGGTGCTAAACTCAAAAAATTGTGGACAGGGACGCGAGATACTATGTAATAGCAACAGCAACAGAACCAGTGGAAGATGAGTCCGCAACAAATAGTACATTGTTTAGACCTATCTTTGAAGGGAATAACGCAGTCAGGTTTGCTCATGTCCCAACTGGTCCAGTTGGTGTTATGCCTCCCAATGATGCACTTCGATTGTGTTTGTCAGTGAGGTCTCATGGTGTATTGCCGGTTTTAGCCAAGTACACTGATCCGACGTCTTTAATAAAGACGTGGTAAAGGAAAAGACTAGGTCGTTAATATACTAGAATTAAGCTACCAAATTAACAATTTATAAGCCAAACTATACTCTAGACTACTCTAAATGATAAAGTAATATAGTGCAAGTAAGGGTCGAACCCAAGAGAAGGTCTTTTAAGCCAAGTACTTGAATTGTAAACTATTGATTACTAATGACAAAGCTATAGACAAACAATGGTTATTCACAATGACAAACAATAGAGAGACATAAAAAGGGGGGTTTTAGAGTTGATTTGTGACATGAAACAAAGTGAAATTTGCAATCCTATTCTAACAAGCAATATAACAAACACTTGGTGAGTAAGATGATTCAATAATTAAGAGAACTTGGTGCAATCCTACAAGTTCCAACTTTTCTCAAAGCAAGATTCTTTTCTCTCTAATTTTCATTTACCCAACAACAATCCTCAAGCAAGTGATTACCACTATCTAAGCCAACAATGATAATCCTACTTCAACTACAAATTCTAACATTAAACCATGTAAGAATTGTAACCAAGAGCATGAAGAACAAAACCAAGAGGAAAGTAAATGGGATATCACAAAGATATGTTTAAACCAACAAATCCTATGATACAATCAATTTCTACTCACAAAGGTTGATACTTTAAACCAAGATAACAACAATCATGAGATGCTTCAACAAGTTATTACGAAAGCAAGCAACTTTGCAACAACAAGCAATAGATGAATGAAAAAGAGGCAAGGGTAATTACTTCTCACAACAAAACATTCATCATGTCATTAGAACTTAGAAATTGAAACAAATGAAAGAGTAGAGATTAAGAAGTCAATACAATGATAAAGATGGAAACTTGCAATGGATTACGCCAAGTAGGGAAGAACTAGCCTTCCATAGTCTTCATAAAACCCAAAAACAAAGAAAGATTACAACTTGAATGCCAAATAAATTGTTCTTGCTACTACAAATTTCTAGAGATTATTCAATGCTTAGGTGGTAACTAGGTCTTCAAACATGAGGGGTATATATATGGGTGCACACCCTTCTAGGTTAAACACCTCAAAACAAGCCCAAAAACACGGAATGTTTACTTAAGCCCGTGTTTAAAAACAGATTTGCGCAGGCCTCTCTGAAGTCGGCGCAGGCTGCGCAGGCTGCGCAATTCTTGGCGCAGGCTGCGCCCCAGCTCGGGAGTCAGCTTCAAACTTCTCAACTTTTGCTTCCTTCTTTACTTTCCAAGCTTCACTCCTACTTCCTTCAACTGGTTTCTAGGCTACATGGGAGCTCCTTGCTGCTTGTCTTAACCTTTGAAGGGTGCTCTATGCCTCTCGGGTTTCGTTCATGAAGATCAATCGTCCAACCGAGGTGAATTACACAAGTTCAACCACATCAACCCCTATGCCAAGTGCTTAGGAAAAACATACTAAAAGACCCATATTAAAAGACACGAGGGCGATAAAATCACCCTCTTAGACCGACACAAAACGTTACTATCAAACTCCCCCACACTTAGACTTTTGCTAGTCCCGAGCAAAACCCGAAACAAGCAATCACGAAGTCTACAAGAGAGTGTAGGAGTGAATGACCACTCTTCCCTTACCACGACCTTCTTATATCTCCCTCTTTGACAACCACCTATGAAAGAAAAAATAAAGACTCAAAGTTGACACACGCTCTCTCTTCTCTCACACGCCCTCCTTATGTCATCCCTCTTGACAAGACACAACACACCTCCTTCTCCGACTCATCACGCAACTCCACCCTTCTTATATCTCCCAAATAGAAATGGTCACTTTTGCCTTATCCCAAGGCAATAGCAAAGTGACCCACACATCCTCCTATTGATCACAAATCATCACTACTTATAACACCCCCTTATCACTCCACATAAAAGTAAGATCATGCTACTTGGTTGGCCGAACACCCTTAAGAATCAACAACTCAAGTAGCCAATCGGAAAAATCCACCAATTTGAAACAAATTTTGTGACACAAAAGAAAATTAAGTCCTAGAACTAGCCTCCTTCCTTGACCCTCCTTATCACTCCCTTCTTGTCCCTCCATCTTTTTGGTGTTGCATTTTTCAATTTTTCGATTTTTTTTTTTTTTTTTTTTTTTTTTGAAAATCCCTCATTTTGCCTAAGGTGCCCTTTCGGGTTTTCACCTTAGCTTTTCCTTTCCTCTCATCGGTGGCTCGCAACTCGATTCTTCATTTTGTCCGGAATGCCCTTTCGGGTTTTCATTCCGTCCTCGGCCACCTTTCCCAATCTTGCCTAGGCGCCCCACCCTTGTGGGTTTTCACCTAGCCGGGATTTTCCTTTTTTTTTTTTTTTTTTTTTACATGCATTCAACGGAAACATAAAGAAATGTACATATATTACAACTTCAATCATCTTACTCCCCCACACTTAGATTCCACATTGTCCTCAATGTGGAGGAGTATTCTTCATCCTCTCAAGGTTGGTAGGTGGAGGGACCCGAGCCTTCCCCTTGCTCATATGTCCCTTGATCTCTTCTTCTCCTTCCTCTTGCTTGCCTCACTCTCTTGGCCCTCTCATAGGCCTCCTCAACTTGTGGCTCGGCAATGGTTGGTTGGTAGGTGGGGTCATTTTGATGGATGGTCATGCCGAAAAGGCCACGGATAAGCCCAAAAGAATCCTCGTGAGCTTGAGCATCTTCATAGGAGTCTTCAACATATTGGTGGTGCCTCTCATTTTGCACCCCGAATTGTTGAGTCGCTTGCTCTCTCCATTCATTTTGGGCCTTCCACATGGCTTGTTGCTCTTCCATGTACTTGGCTTGTTGTTGTTGCCAAGCATAGGCCTCATCTTGCCTCTTAGCCATCTCTTGAAGCATCTTTATTTGGGCTCTTTCGGCCTCCGCACTCAACTTTTGGTGCTCCATACTAGCAACCCTCCATTGATCCAAACTCTCAAGCCTTGGCGTTTGTTGTTGTTGCCAAGCATGAGAGCTATCAACTCTCCCACTAATTGCCTCCAAAGTTCCCCGGGTCTCCGTGAAGTAATTAAACATTTGTTGTTGCCACGGGGCGATTGGTGGAGTAGAGCTTGTCCCCGCCTCAAACATTGGTGTGTCATGGATGGGCGGGTCACGCTCTATGTTCCGAATCTCCCTCTCTTCTTCACTATCAATGTGGACAACCGGGGGCGGTTCGACCCTTCTCCTTTGTGCCTCCCTTTGTTCCGGCGTGTCGGGCGGGCAAAAGAAATGAATGGCACGGGTGCCATGAGGAATCGGGCCGATCTTTGGTAGAACCATGTAGGGAGTTTTCCCCACTCCCAACCAATTGCATTGAAAATTTTGTTTATCAAGGACTTGGATCATATGTGTTTCCTCAAGTCCATGTGCATTATAAAAATGATTTCCCCAAACGGGGAGTTGATCATCCGACGTCGAGCCCACATATTTCTCCACAAAAAGGGTGATGAGACCCCCACCATTAATATTACCTCCCCTCCTCTTCTTATGTTTTAAACAAGAATCAACAAAAAGCCATGCCCAATCCGGCACACCACTCCCTTCCGGGAGCATAGCCCAAATGCATTCCCTCACCGCATCACTCACTTTCGTTGGCTCCCCCATGGAGAAGAACCAACAAGCCAAACATCTTGTCAAAATGCGGATTGCGGGGTTGGTTATGGCGGAAAGTTTGTCATTGTGATCTTGAGCGTCCCTTACCGTGAGGTGACACCACACCTCATTAAGCTTGCCCTTGGGTGGGTTGACCGGGGAGGGCGGTTTTGTGATTCTCAAAATCTCTCTTACCTCATCAAAAGAAATCGAATGCCACACTTTATGAAGACGGAAATTCACTCTCTCATTCGCCCCCTCCCCCGTTTTGGAGATGGTGGACAAGAATTCATAAGTAAAAGAGCGGTAGGTGTCATCATGAAGGTCCATGTATTGCTCTAATCCTACCCGACTCAAGAGTTGAAAAGTGATTTCCTCTATTCCTAGTTCTTGAAGAGTGTCACGGTGGAGGAATTTGGTGATGGGGACGGGGTTTTGTCTTTCAAGTTTTGCAAAAATTTTCTTTTGTTCCGCATTTAGACCCTCATTCTCGTTAAACACCTTGGGGTTACTTCCCTCCCCTTGTTGAGCTTTCCTCTTACCGAAAACCATGATTCCTAGCAAGCAAGAGTACCAAAAAGACCAACAAAAACACTCAAAACAGTTTTGCTCTCGTTGAGGCAATTCAACAAACACCTTCAAGGCACAAATTCAAGAAGGTGGGATTAAGTGATGTTTGTTGAATACCTCTCCCTTTCTCGTAAAAACAAGTTTATCCCAGCAATTAAAGACAACAATCAATCAAAATTATCCAAAAATTCAATGTAAAAACACCAAATCCCGGATTAAAGCAAAGTAAGTAAGGAAAAAGATGGGAAAAGTTGTTATACCTCCCCGAATCCACTTAAAATGCTTAGTTGATTGAAGTATAATGCTAAAAACCCTTCCAAGAATGCCCCAATTACCCAGAAATCTCTTGAAACGAACTTGAATCCACAATGTGCAAGGTTAGGGTTTGGGATAAAAGTGGGGAAAATCAGAAATTTTGAAAGGTAAAGTGAGTATTTGAGTTGTTGGGTTGGGTTGAGAGGTGATTGTGATGAAAGGATGGAGTTTGTTGAAGTTTTGATGGTGTAGTTTGATGAAGTTGATGAAGTTTGGAGATGGGTATGTTAGGAGTTGAAGGTAGAGATGTCGAAAATAATGAAAGGAAGGGTATGTTTGGTTTGTAAAAAGCTCCCTCTTAATCCCGTGGCTGCTACCTGCGCAGGCTGCGCATTTCAACTGCGCAGGCTGCGCTTTTTGGCGCAGGCTGCGCTTCCTGGCGGGTTGTCGAGTAAAAAGCTTGCCATCAACTTTTTCTTTGTGAGGATTCTTGCCCTTCCTTTGGTGCTTTTCCTTCATTTGGCTCGTCTAGATGGTGTCCCGAGTCATTTCACTTCCCAATACGACTTGGGCACGCTTCCCAAGGAACTTCATCCTACGTCCTTCAAACACTTCAACAAACTTTCAAAAGAATCCATAATGCATGCTTCTAAAACGTGTTAAGAGTAAATAAATTGACAAGAAAGCTGTAAATTCTATGCTACAAAGAGGGAATATTTACAAAAGTTGCCGTATGTTTAACGTCGATGGCTCGACAAAGTCAATGATGGAAGATCAATCTTTGTAAATTGGATCTTCTAAAAGAAGATCCTCTTCGCCTTGTAGTTCGATTCCTTTGTAGTAATTCTTCAACCTTTGCCCATTTACCTTTATCACTTTCCCCGAGGTCGGGTCTTCCACCTCCACCGCTCCGTGGGGAAAAACCTTCTTGACTTTGTAAGGTCCATACCATTTCGACCTTAGCTTGCCGGGAAAATTCTTGAGGCGACTTTGAAAAACCAACACATCTTCTCCCTCTTTGAAAACTCTTCTTGTGACCATCTTGTCATGCCAAGACCGAGCCTTTTCCTTGTAGATGCTAGCATTGTCATAGGCATTGTGCCTAAGCTCTTCCAATTCTTGTATTTGAAGCTTCCGGTGCAATCCCGCCTCATCGACATTTTGATTAAAAGCTTTGATTGCCCAATAGGCTTTGTGCTCCACTTCTACGGGAAGGTGGCATCCCTTCCCATAAATAAGCCTATATGGGGACATGTCGATTGGGGTCTTATAAGCCGTTCTATAAGCCCAAAGAGCATCTTCAAGTCTCTTGCTCCAATCCTTTCGGTCGGGATTGACCGTTCTTTCCAAGATGTGTTTAACCTCCCGGTTAGAGACTTCCGCTTGGCCATTTGTTTGGGGGTGATATGCCGTAGAAACTTTGTGAAGCACACCATATTTTTGAAGCAAGGTGGAGATCACCTTGTTGCAAAAATGAGTCCCCCTATCACTCACAATGGCTTTTGGGAAGCCGAACCTTGAAAATATATTGCTTTTGACAAATGCTTGCACCGTCTTTGCATCATCACATTTTGTGGGAATGGCTTCCACCCACTTAGACACGTAGTCGACCGCCAAGAGGATGTAGATGTATCCATAGGAGTTGGGGAATGGCCCCATGAAATCTATTCCCCATACATCAAAAATTTCCAAGTAGAGCATCGGTTGTTGGGGCATTTCGTTCCTACGTGATATGTTGCCAAAACGTTGGCATCTATCACAAGTAGTAACGAAAATATGAGCATCTTTAAACAACTTGGGCCAATAGAAACCGCACTCAAGGATTTTACGTGCCGTTCTATGAGGCCCAAAGTGACCCCCACAAGCGTACTCATGGCAATGCTTTAGGATGGATGGAATTTCTACATCCGGCACACAACGTCGGATGACTTGGTCTTGACACATTTTCCATAAATATGGCTCATCCCATATATAGAATCTAGAATCGGACTTGATCTTGTTCCTTTGACTAGATGAAAGTGAGGTGGGAAACTTCTTGGTGACCATGTAATTGACAAGGTTGGCATACCAAGGCTCAACGGCCTTCATGGAGTAAAGGGATTCATGTGGTAAGCTACCGTCAACTACCCCCATAGTCTTCACGAGATCTTCATTGATGTGAAGCCTACTCAAATGGTCGGCCACCACATTAGCACTCCCTTGCTTGTCCTTGATCTCTATGTCAAACTCGCTCAACAAAAGCACCCATCTCATGAGTCTTGCCTTGGTGTCTTTCTTGTCTACAAGTTGCCTTATAGACTTATGATCGGTATAGATGATGACCTTTGCACCCAAGAGATAAGCCCGGAATTTTTCAATGGCATACACCACCGCTAAAAATTCCTTTTCCGTGACGGTGTAGTTCCGTTGAGCGTCATTCAAGAGTGAAGAAGCATATTGGATCACATATGAAGCTTTGTCATCTTTTTGTCCCAACACGGCTCCAATGGCAAAATCGCTTGCATCGGTCATGATCTCAAAAGGCCGATCCTACTTGGGTGCTTGAATGATTGGGGCCGATACAAGTCTTTCCTTCAACAAGTCAAATGCTTCCCTACAATGATCATCAAACACGAACTCCACATCCTTGTGCAAAAGTTTGCACAAGGGGTTAGCTATTTTGGAGAAATCCTTAATAAACCTTCGATAAAAACCCGCGTGTCCCAAGAACGATCTCACGTCTCGAGTATTAGATGGATACGGTAAGGTTTTAATCACATCCACCTTTGCCATATCCACCTCAATCCCTCTTTTCGACACTATGTGTCCTAACACGATTCCACTACTCACCATTAAGTGACACTTTTCAGAATTTAAAACGAGGTGAGAGTCTATGCATCGTGATAGGACCATAGCGAGATGGTCTAGACACGAGTCAAATGAGTCTCCATGAATGGTGAAGTCATCCATGAAGACTTCCAAAATACGCTCCACATAGTCCGAGAAAATGCTCATCATGCACCGTTGGAAAGTGCCGGGGGCATTGCACAATCCAAAGGGCATGCGGCGGTAAGCATAAGTACCAAATGGGCAAGTGAAGGTTGTTTTGGATTGATCCTCCGGGTGAATGGGGATTTGAAAATACCCGGAATATCCATCCAAAAAACAATAGTACTCTTTCCCACCTAACCTCTCTAGCATTTGATCTAGAAAGGGTAGGGGGAAATGGTCCTTCCAAGTGACTTGGTTGAGGCGGCGATAATCAATACACACCCTCCATCCCGTTTGCAAACGGGTGGGGATCAATGCCCCTTGAGTGTTTTTGACTACCGTCACCCCTCCCTTCTTTGGCACAACTTGAGTAGGACTTACCCATTGGGAGTCACTAATTGGAAAGATAATACCCATTTGGAGAAGTTTGATAACTTCTTCCTTGACAACTTCCATCATAGGTGGATTAAGCCTCCGTTGTGGTTGCCGAACGGGTTTTGCATCCTTTTCCAATCGAATTTTGTGCATGCAAGTGCTAGGGCTTATCCCCTTGATATCCGCGATGCTCCATCCAAATGCTTCTTTGTACTTATGCAAAACATCCACCAATCTCCTTTCTTGATCACCTTCAAGTTGGTTTGAAATTATGAGGGGTAGAGTGTTATTTGCCCCAAGAAAGACATATTTCAAGTGGTCGGGGAGTGGTTTTAGATCGGGGGTGGGTGGCTTAATGATGGATGGAAGTGGTCTTTCAAGGGAAGCCTCTAGAGGAAGAAATTTAGCTTGATAATCATAAGAGGAGGAAGAAAAACAATCTTTGGTGGAACTGGGAACTGCGCAGGCTGCGCCGAACTGCGCAGGCTGCGCTGTGGTGCGCAGGCTGCGCCCTGGCTCGGGATTTCCTCCTCAATTTCCCTCATTTCGTTTTCTTCCTTTGATTCTTCTAGTGGCTCTTCTTTTTCCAATGCTTCTATATTTTCTTGCACATCATGAGACAACAAAAACCGCAATCCTTCCTTCTCGACATTGTTAGTGAGGGCTACCTCGAGTGGGTCCCTTTGACTAATTTGGTAAACTCGATTTGCCAATTGTTCAATTTTATCAAGAAAGTAACAACAACTCAAATCATCGGTCTTTTTCATCGTCTCATACACATTGTACTTCAAGACTTTCCCTTCAAATTCCATGGTCAAAGTTCCATCATACATGTCAAGCTTGGTTTTGGATGTTCTCATGAAAGGCCTCCCTAACAAGAGGGGTGTAGCCTTAGAGTCCGGTTCCATATCCAAAACATAAAAATCGGCCGGAAATATGAATTTATCAACTTCTACCAACACATCCTCTACAAGACCCTTGGGGTGAATTGTGGAACGGTCCGCCAATTGGATCACAACATTGGTCCTAGACAAGGGAGGCAATTCTAAAGTCTCATAAATGGAATAAGGCATGACATTAATAGAGGACCCCGAGTCTAGCATAGCTCTAGCAAAATCTTTGCCTCCAATTGAGCACGGTATAGTTAGCATGCCCGAGTCATCACACTTTTTGGGAAGATTTTGTTTGAAAATGGCCGAGACATGCCTACTAACCGTGACCCTTTCTACTCCTTTCCTTGGCTTCCGTTTAGGGGTGCAAAGTTCTTTGAGAAACTTTGCATACCTAGGAACGGTTTTGATGATAGTAAAAAGAGGGATGTTGACCTCACATTTCCTAAAAGTTTCATAAAGATCGGTGTCTTTATCAAACTTCTTGGGATTTGTGAGGGCACTAGGAAATGGTACCTCCGGTTCATATTCCTTTTCAATCTCTTGGAGTGAATCCTTTGTGTTGGTGCTTCCTTCCTTTCCTTTGTCAATGTTCAAAGGACTCCTCTCTTTTTCTTCATTAGCTTTTGAAGATGATCCTTTCCCTTGTTCAACCACAAGTTCTTCTTCAATTTGCTCTTCAATGTCAATAACCCTTTCTTGTGACTTGCCCCTTCTCTTCTTTTTGGGAGGGGATTCTAAGGTTCTCCCCTTCCTCAATGTCATGGCACTAGCATTCTCTCTAGGAGGAAATGTAGTGGAGGGAATAGAAGTTGAGGTCCTTTGATTTTTCTTGGCAAGTTCTTGGGCAATTTGGCCAAGTTGGACTTCTAGGTTGGCAACCTTGGCATCACTAACATTCTTATCGGCATCAATCTTGTCAAGCCTCTTGTTTGTTTTGACTTGCTCTTGCAAAATGTTTTTAAGCAAGTCTTGAACACTTGGTTCCTTTTGAGAATTGTTGTTACCTTGATTGCCAAATTGGGATGATTGACCTTGGTTTTGGTTTCTACCTTGGTTGTTGAAATTCCCATGCCTATTTCCTTCTTGATTGAAATTCCCATTCCTATTTCCTTGAGAGTTTGAACCTTGACCTTGTCGGGAATTTTGGTCCCTCAAGTGGTTGAATTGACCATTCACAAAGCTCTTTGAGGTGTCACCACCCCAACCAAGTCTAGGATTGTCTCTACTCCCAACATTGTAAGTATTGCCACTAGGGTCATAATTGTAGTATCCTCCCCCTTGAGGATTCCTAGCATTGTAATTCCCATACCCCATTGCACTTACATTCTCCACTCCAATTCCTTCTTCAATCATGATGGGGCAATTTTCCTCCAAATGAGAACCTTGACAATAGTTGCATTCTACTTGATTTCCCCTTCCCCCATTCTTGTTTGGAGTGTTGCCCATCATATTCTTCACTAAGTGAGTCAAATCATTCACACTTTGCTCAAGGTTTTGATTGGATGAAGAAGAGGTTCCCATTGAAGAAGTATTCCTTGTTCCCCTTTGATTTCTTCCATAATTTCTCGTAGTAGAGGCAAGTCTCTCAATGATTTCCTTGGCCTCCGCTATAGAAAAATTTTCCAACCCTCCTCCGGTAGCGGAATTGACCATTCTTTGATCATCTTGGCTTAGCCCTTCATAGAAGTTCACAAGAAGATCATCATCGCTCAACCCGTGGTAAGGGCATTGAGCTACCAACTTTTTGAACCTCTCCCAATACTCATACATGGTTTCACCATTGAGGTCTTGTTCTATGGTAGTAATGGCCTTCTTGGCACGGTTGTGACGGGCATCGGGGTAGTACTTATCAAGAAAAGCCGCCTTCATTGCCTTCCAAGTTGTTATAGATCCCGGTTCAAGATAAAAGAGCCAATCTTTGGCCGAGTCCAACAAAGAAAACGGGAAGGCCCGTAGTTTGAATTGATCTTCCGTCACCCCATTCGGAATAACACCTTCACACATCATGTGAAATTCCGAAAGGTGACGATTTGGGTCATTCCCCGCATGGCCATGGAACTTAGGCAAGTTATGGATAAAGAAGCCTTTTAGCTCGAAGTTCGCATTGGCTCCAAGAGGGGGATAGGTGATACACAAGGGTTTCTCATCATAATTTCGTGCTCGTATCTCCCGGATGGTTCTTGTGTCATTTGCCATATCGGGATACTCTACTTCAATTGGCTCTACGTCAATAGGATCTTCTTCAATAGGGGCTTCTAAAGGTGGTTCTTCTACTCTAGGTTCTCTTTGTGCTCTTTGGTACCAAGGGTTAGTAAATAGCCACGAATAGGCTCCAAAGGCGTCTTCTTCCACGGGAGTTGATTCACCGTGTTGTGGAGAACTAAACATACACCTTCGTACTAAACACACAAGTTAGAACTTCCTATTCTTTCTAACAACAAGAGGAGTAATAAAACAACTAAACATAAATTCACAAACTCAAGTTCTAGCTATGTTGCCCTTCCCCGGCAACGGCGCCAAAATTTGGTAAAGGAAAAGACTAGGTCGTTAATATACTAGAATTAAGCTACCAAATTAACAATTTATAAGCCAAACTATACTCTAGACTACTCTAAATGATAAAGTAATATAGTGCAAGTAAGGGTCGAACCCAAGAGAAGGTCTTTTAAGCCAAGTACTTGAATTGTAAACTATTGATTACTAATGACAAAGCTATAGACAAACAATGGTTATTCACAATGACAAACAATAGAGAGACATAAAAAGGGGGGTTTTAGAGTTGATTTGTGACATGAAACAAAGTGAAATTTGCAATCCTATTCTAACAAGCAATATAACAAACACTTGGTGAGTAAGATGATTCAATAATTAAGAGAACTTGGTGCAATCCTACAAGTTCCAACTTTTCTCAAAGCAAGATTCTTTTCTCTCTAATTTTCATTTACCCAACAACAATCCTCAAGCAAGTGATTACCACTATCTAAGCCAACAATGATAATCCTACTTCAACTACAAATTCTAACATTAAACCATGTAAGAATTGTAACCAAGAGCATGAAGAACAAAACCAAGAGGAAAGTAAATGGGATATCACAAAGATATGTTTAAACCAACAAATCCTATGATACAATCAATTTCTACTCACAAAGGTTGATACTTTAAACCAAGATAACAACAATCATGAGATGCTTCAACAAGTTATTACAAAAGCAAGCAACTTTGCAACAACAAGCAATAGATGAATGAAAAAGAGGCAAGGGTAATTACTTCTCACAACAAAACATTCATCATGTCATTAGAACTTAGAAATTGAAACAAATGAAAGAGTAGAGATTAAGAAGTCAATACAATGATAAAGATGGAAACTTGCAATGGATTACACCAAGTAGGGAAGAACTAGCCTTCCATAGTCTTCATAAAACCCAAAAACAAAGAAAGATTACAACTTGAATGCCAAATAAATTGTTCTTGCTACTACAAATTTCTAGAGATTATTCAATGCTTAGGTGGTAACTAGGTCTTCAAACATGAGGGGTATATATATGGGTGCACACCCTTCTAGGTTAAACACCTCAAAACAAGCCCAAAAACACGGAATGTTTACTTAAGCCCGTGTTTAAAAACAGATTTGCGCAGGCCTCTCTGAAGTCGGCGCAGGCTGCGCAGGCTGCGCAATTCTTGGCGCAGGCTGCGCCCCAGCTCGGGAGTCAGCTTCAAACTTCTCAACTTTTGCTTCCTTCTTTACTTTCCAAGCTTCACTCCTACTTCCTTCAACTGGTTTCTAGGCTACATGGGAGCTCCTTGCTGCTTGTCTTAACCTTTGAAGGGTGCTCTATGCCTCTCGGGTTTCGTTCATGAAGATCAATCGTCCAACCGAGGTGAATTACACAAGTTCAACCACATCAACCCCTATGCCAAGTGCTTAGGAAAAACATACTAAAAGACCCATATTAAAAGACACGAGGGCGATAAAATCACCCTCTTAGACCGACACAAAACGTTACTATCAAGATGCCAACACGGGTGGCATTTAAAGGGGTCTTCAATGACAAATATCTGGCTAATGATCATAACGAACGGTTCAACAACTTTAAGGAAGACGATTACAGACCACTAAAATCCAACTACGTTGTCCACCAAACCAACAACGGCGACATTCGTGTCATGAACAGGGAAACAAACTTGTGGTGGGGAGTTGGGGAACGTAATTGGATTAGATCCAATGTTGGCGGCGGCCAAGTGTCCGACACCAACCCTAACATCTTGTTTGAGGTCATCAAAATAGATGGCAATGTGATAGTGCTTCGTTCCCGAGACAACAACAAATTTTGTGACACCTTCACCAGCATCTTCCCGCGTTGGTTAAATGCAGGGTCGGTTACCGACTCTCGTGACGGCTACATGAAGGTGGAGGAACCGTAATATCGAGGAGGGTCACGGTTCACAATGCTGAATTCAGGTTGGATACAGTCCGTATTTACAACCACTCACGAGAAAGGATTCTAACATACACTGACGTCGACAATGGCGGTACTGAACCAATTGTAATAACGAGAACACTGTCAGAGGAAGTGACTGAAACCAAAGCCTGGCGTAATAGCCAATCACTTACGTTGGGTACAAGTATGAGTTTCAGCAGTGGAATCCCGAAGCTCGGCATTGGCCTCGAAATTACGTTTGAAGGGCAGTTCACGGAGGAGTATGAATGGTCTAAGACTGATGAAAGAAAACGGTCTATTTCCGAAACAGTGACTGTAACTGTGCCCCCTGGGAAAACGGCTAGACTTCTACTTATGGCTTCCAGTGCTTCCTTTGATATCCCCTTCTCTTACACTCAGACTGACCGATACGTCACCGGTGAAGATCCAATCACCACTATAGTCGATGATGGCATTTTTGCCGGTTCCAGTGTTTACTACTCCTATATCAAGACTGAACAGAGCTCGCTTTGACCGTATCCGTCCCTGCTGGCGTTGGGGTTACTTGGGTGTCTCGGCATTTACATTTCATTTCAATTCTGCACTAATAATTTGTGGTTGATGGATATCTACTCAATTTGCTCTTTACTTCTTTCTTCTTTGATTGTTGTTTACTTAGAATAATGTTGTTTTGGTTTCCTCCTACTTGCTGTAAACCTGTTAAGCAAGTGCTTGCCCTTAGCTGGGTGATAATAAAACTTTGATCAAAGTCTTGCTTCCATTATTCCACATATTTACCGAGAAATTTTTGGGTACACCATACCACGTCATCTTACACCCTTATCCAATAAGAATATTAGAATTAGCATATTGTTGGGTGGAAGCGTGAATATCTCTGTTGGGCCTATGCTGTACCAGTGTCCACCGTCCATAATAGTACGATATTATCCGCTTTGGGCCAAGCCATCACGGATTTACTCTTGGCTCCTTCTCAAAATGCCTCGTACTATTATATTTTGTAGACACTTACTCCCATCTTTATTCTACCGATGTGGGACATGGGTTTGCACCTTAACCCATACTCTCCATAAATAATAATAATAATAAAACAAAATTTAAGTGAAATATGATTAAAAGTTTATCATTGGTCTTGTACACGCGGTGTACCCAATTTTTTTTCATATTTTTACTCCCTTTAATTTTGATATGGCACTGAGCTTTTCAAAAGTCTTTTGTATAAGAGTTGCATAATATCTTAATAGAAAACCACTTTTTTTATTCACCTAAATGGCTAAATAGCCGTATAAAAATGCTTGTAAAAACTGTTTAATCATTTATTAGAGTAATTACAATGATTTTACATAATAAACGTTTGCCTGAAAACTCCTTGGAAAATCGATTTCGCCAACAGGGCCTTTTTGGACATTACTACTCAACTAATTACCTAGTGGGAAGCTGCTTCATTCTAAGTGTTTGTAGGGCTGAGTAAAACCGGATATTCGACCCAGATTTGAAATCCAAGTTGGAATCCGGATTTAAAATTTTGACTTTTCAGGATTCAAATCCGAATATCCGATATTTCTGGATTTGTAGATACCTCATTTCTACACCTTCCGCCAACCACTCAGTGATGATTGGGTCGCATGTTTGGTACGCGGAACGATTTATGATAGTCCGTAAGTTTATCGTCAAGTGATAGCCCAAACACTTGTGTCTACCCCTTGGTCGTCATCTACGCGCCGATACGGTCGTTTTGACAGTAATTAGAGTTCATTTGGAGTCTGGGTCAAAAACCGCTTCATTTTCTAAGAAACCGTTTAAAATGCCGAGTCGGAATGTTCTAGAATGTTCTAGATATTTATTCCTAAATAAAATTTTATATCTTTTGGTAAAATATATCCCATATATAATATTTTACGGAATAAGGAAGTAGAGATCCACCGCAATTCCATAGAAAAAACGCGGAAATCTTTCTTCCACAGGAGGAAACCTCTGGGGAAACAACGCAGCAGGTGCTGCACCTCTTGGAAGGACCGCAACAGCTGCTGCGCCTCTTCTCAGACGGTTTCAATTACTGATCTTGATTACTCTATCGTGAACGACAAATTCCAATTCTCCTCACGAATAGTTAATTAAAATGAATCCCGTTCTTAATCAACCCTAACTGTTAAACAATCTTAACAATCCAGTTCAAGATTTAATTCAACAGCAGCATATAAAATAGAGAACTCGATAGAGAATAAATTATGCATACAATCCAGTTGCACTTTAGAGATTTATGTGAATCAATTCAAAGTACTAATACCAACGTATCCCGTTCAATATTAATTTCTAGCTGTCACTAGCTTAGAATTAATCAATAAATCCTATTCAATTAACAATACTAACAAAAGAATGAAGAAATCAATCACTAGTTGTACACCAAACAATAATCAATCAACATTCATATAATTAATAACTAAGCAATTTACAATAATCAAGAAGAGGAACTAAAACATTCAAACTCACAATCGGTTTAAGAGTGCTTCAATTGCTTGAATCCAAGAATAAAGATTAGTTACACATCGTCTGTCAATAACAATAATAGGGTTTTTTGTCTCTCGAAGTTGTGTCAAAATTTTCTAAAGCTCTAATAACAAGTTATATAGTAATAAGGTCTCCAACTAAATTAGGAAATAAAGTGTTAAACAATAAAAGTAATAATCGGAACAAACCGACTAAAGTAAAGAAGCGGAACAGTCAAGTGTAGGTCCCGCTTCAGTCGCGCCTTAGTCGCGCCTCGGTTGCGCTTCAGTCGAATGCATGTCGCGAAAACGTTGTTGCCGCGTCTCAGTCTATCCCATGCGCGCACGATTAGTGCACCTTAAGCGCACACATCTCAGGTATATTCATAGGTATCCGAGCCCATCTTTTCTCAGACTTGGACTCCTTTTTAAACTTGTAAAACCGGCCCAATACCTAACCAAAGCTCACTAACAAATAACCTGCTATTAAACTCCATAACACTACTTCAAACCGTCAAAACCATACTAATTCGCTCCAAATAACTACGACTAAAAGAGTCGTATCAAGATATATAAATTGTTTTCGCTCTTAGTGTATTGAGGTTGTTGATTGTGCTTGAGGCCTAAAATCCTACTAGATTAACACTATAGCGAGTAGTGACACTATTTTATGTGAAGAATTCATGGAATTATAAATTTATACGTGTAGTAAAAAAAAAAGTTTAACAGCTTGTAATTTATAACAAAAAATCATGATCAGTTAGTCTTGTTTAAGACCATCTTGACTTACACAACCTCTTTATTTTAACCTTTATTTTAATCACCTGTGGTAGTTGTCTTAAATTAAGACGGTTTTAAATAAGAATTCGTGAAAATAACAAGTAATAATTTGTATAATAATCTAGTCGTTTATAATGGGTAGTAATATTTTTTTTCCTTAATGTAAATTATTGGATGAGTTAGCTAGAACATAAAATTAGGGAAACAAAAACTCAATTGCTAAGCACAAAATCTTTGAATAGACATTAAGTCGTGACCCTCAACGTCCCTAAAGTCTCATGTAAGCTTGAGTTGGAAAAAAAATGCTACTTGTAAGAACCGAACACAAACTCTTTATAGGGAATGTCACTACTTTACCACTACTCTAGAACACTTACATGTTGATGATGCAAGCTTATTTAATCTTATAGTAAAGTCAGCAATATTAGGGTAGCGAATTTCGTCCTCTTCATTTGATTTTCTGGGTTTGGGGTAGCAGCTGCTACCACTTGCTACTCTCTAAGCTAGTTTTTCCCCTGGTGGTGATGATCAAGTTGGGATAGTTAGTAAAGCAAGGTTTGGATGCCACTTTCACGATTAAAAACCTTGGCTATATGAGGTACTTTCTTGGTTTAGAAGTGGCGAGAAATGATTCTGGTATTTTGTTAAACCATAGAAAATATATTGTATGTTGACATCCTTAAAGATTTAAACATGGAGAATTGCAATGAGGCAACAGTTCACATGCCTAGAGGGACCAAATTATCAGTGGAGCAAGGTGAGTTGCTACATGAGCTAGACAAATATAGAAGATTGATTGGGAAACTTCCGTATCTAAACCTGACCAGACATGATATATCATATCCAGTACAGCATCTGAGTCAGTTTTTGGTTCAGTCTAGAGTACCACACATGCAAGCAACAATACACATGGTCAGGTGGTATCTCAAAGAAACAATCAATGTTGGGTTGTATTATCCATCCTCATCAGATTTCCAGCTCAAGGCCCATATTGATGCAAACTAGGGACAGTGTGCATTCGATCACTTGGGAGTCTCTCAGTGGGTTTTGCATATGTCTTGGTTCAAGTATCATTTCATGAAAAACTAAAAAATAGAAAACAGTAAGCAAAAGTACTGTTGAGGCAGATGACAGAAGCATGTCCTTAATGACTAGTAAAATGGTTTGAATAGAAGCTTTACTTAAGGATCTACATGTACAGGTGTTTTTGCCTATTCCCATATGCTATGACAAGCAGGCACTCACATTGCCTAGAACCCTGTCTTTCATGAGAGGACAAAGCACTTAAATGTTAACTGCCACTATGTGAGAGATAAGTTGCATAAGGGCTTCTTGGTTCCACAACATGTGCGCACTGGTTTGCAAATTGCAGACATCATGGCAAAGGGATTAGAAATCAGTCGCAATCCTTTTTAGTTCACAAGCTTGACTTTATTGTTATAAAGAAAGTAAGCTTGAGGGGGGAATGTAGTTTAATTATATTGTATTGAGGTCCAAATAAGTAGTGTACTATATATACACTGTATGTACATATTCTATCAATAAGTCCCTCATTTTATTTAGCTTGCTTTCCTTCACTGTTTTGTGTGGATTTTGCGCAAGGCGAAATCAGGTCTGGGTAGATTTAGGTAGGGTTAACTAGCTCTAGTTAGTCTGTAAATCAGGTCGTCAGGGTGGAATGCAAAAGTAAAAGTACAATGAAAAGAACAACAATAAGACAAAGGATTTTGTACGTGGAAAACCCTTAAATGGGAAAAAACCACGGGCACCAAGCTAGGAGAGGATTTCACTATTATATTGAGTATTCAGCACAATGGGACGTAATTATCTTAAAAAATTGTATGAGAATGTCGAATGCTATATTTTGTCTTGTATGTGTCTCTTTTTTTTTTCAAATGGTTTCCAAATGCTCCTTATATAATCACATGCTGAACGGCTGGTAAATCTCCTCATAAATGCTGAATATCCCCTATTTACTAAAAGAATAGGCGAAACTACAATTTTTCCCGCCTAAACATATGTCCTAAAATAAATTTTAGTTATTTTTAGCATATTCTATAAGTATGGTGTGATATAATACACATAATCTTTCAGATTTATATATTTATGTCATTTAGTATTTTACATTCTGCACAAAATTATCTCAAATCTTTTTATGATATAAAAATTAATTCCTTTTTTTTAAAGAATCATACGAAAAAATATTAATTTTCGATGATAAAAAGTTGGGGCTAAAAATATATTATCAGTAAAAGTTTATAAAATAACACCATTAATCTCTCGGTAATAAGGAAAAACTTTCATTTAAATACTCATTTAATGATTAATACGATTTTGACTTTGTTTTTTCAAATCAAAATATAACGATGAGAAATGTAAAAAAATAAAAATTAGTTAATTTAAATTTCATAAATATAATAAACTAAGAAAAGTAAAATTCTATATATACTGTGCATACATTGCACGGGAGCTAAACTAGTTCCGTATTAATTACCGTAATAATATTCATTATTACGCCCGTAATTACTGCTCTTAATTGCTGAATCTTCCCATTTAATGCTATGCACGTAATCTTCTCATAATATGATCTCCTGGTCTGATATCGTCCTGATATTTTGACCGTTGTCCTCTCCATGGCTTGGCGCTTATCTTCATGTGTCCTGATATCCTGACACCCTGACACCCTGTCGGTTAGTTCAAGGCAAGATATTGATCAGGGATATCTGCGGATTTCCAGGCCTAACAATTGCCCCTTATCTCCTTATTTTCGAGGTGTCAGGACAAAAAATAAGGAGATAACTTCAATCTTTGGAAAACTGTTCAACGGTTAAATTGTGGCTAGTCAGTTCCTGTAACGGTTAGTTTCTTCAGTTTGTGACATGTGTTGTATTTACTGCAATTTCCTCAATGATTATCCATCCAATTGCGGTAGAAACCCTAGTTTCACCCACTATAAATACCCCCTTACTTCATCAAGTTAATCTTCACCAAAAAATCTACTTTGCCTTCTTCTAATAATTTTCTTCTTCAACTTCCTTAATTCCCAGTTTTTAGTCTTCGTTTAATTTTTAATAATCCCTCAAAAATGGCCGCAAAAAAGAAATCTACCAGGGGCGATGGCTTCTGGAACTCCAACTGCTCAAAACCCTGAAGAAACTACTTCTGAGAACGTTCCTTCATCTCCTGCTGTTCAACCTCTTGTGGTTAGTAAAACGAATGATTCTCCTCTTGAGATGATTTCAATTTCTCATGGTGATTTCCAATTTAAACCCACGAAAGCTTTGAAAGATGACCAGTCTCTCTCAAATCGTCTGAAGCCTAAATTTGAAAAAGTGCCAAAAGATAAGGGAATCATTTCTGCTGATTCCGAAGTTTGGATCCCTAAAGATTCTCCTATCAGGGCTGACTGGGCATGTCCTGGTTGGTTCTGTATTCATGACTGGGCCTTCAGGGCAGGTTGTAAGCTTCATTTCTCTCCTCTCATGGTGGAGGTTATTAAAGAAATTGGTGTCCCTTCTTATCAGTTGATGCCTATGGTATGGAAAGTGGTCTGCTCTATCGAGTATCTCTGCAAAAAGCATAATATTTCATTTTCTCTTGATGATCTGAAAGTCTGCTACGCTGTCAAAACCAATAGCCCTGGCCGTATAAGTTTTAAGGTCAGGCCTTCCACTACTCCTCTTCTCAGCAATCTGGACAGTGGCCATGACAAGAATTGGGCTGCTGGGTACATGTTTATCAGGACCAATTCTGTAGGTCCTGATCTGGCATATTTGAACTATGAAGCTTGTGTTGCTGGTGAGTATTTTAACTTTTCTCTTATCCTGCACGTTTTATTCGTTAGTATAAAAATAAAATTTTATTGAATCATACCTCTCGTGTGCGCAGTTGATGACTGGGTTACTGAAACTGAGTACCCTACTGCAAACATTTCTTCTTTCCTTGCTATTCCTCCTTTGGAGAGGTCTTGGCCTCTCTGTTGTAGGGCTGGCCATCTTCCTCGCTGCTTGAAGGTTGATGGTACTGCCAGGGTGCCTAAACCTTCAAAGGCTGTTAGTGCTTCCACTTCAGGCAGTAAGTCTATTTTGTTTTTCTCCTTTCTTCCTATTTTACCTCTTATGTGATATTTAGTTTATATTGCTAATGTAGTGTTTCGTGTTATAGCCACCAGGTTGTCTACTCGCCTTGCCAGATTTGGTATGGCTGACCTCTCAGCCAGGTTCGCTAAGATCAAGGAGGAAGGTTCCCATGGAAGCGGAGATGCTGAGCCGGTTATCGATTTAACTGAATTGCATGATGCTTCCAAGGTTTCTACCGCTCCTGCTGCCTCTGTGAAACAAGTTCAGCATGTGACACCCCCATACTCCAAGTGCCTTACCAGGACCACTCAGGTATAAAGATGTCACCATCTCGGTTTCCCGAGGCAATGATAATCAAAAGACAATAAAGAAACAACATTTAAATAGTATAAAGTTTAGTGAATACAATCCAAAACCAACTGATAAAATACGGTTACATGTTCTTAAACCAAAAGTCTAACAACTAAACAAAATGTCTAACAAACTACTCCAACTACAACGGAAGACTCTATCATCTCGTGGTGACACATCCCAGCTAGCCCATATGTCTCGACTCATACCAGCTCAACAACTGCTCACCATCCCCGAATGGATCACCACAGTTTTCAAAACATTTAAACGGGGTCAGTACTAATCACACAATCATATATAATTACAATAAGATAGAAACCAACACATCTCAATCGTCACATAACCCAAACTCCATATTCAACTCCTCATAACTGACTACACACTAAAGTATGTAATCCTGCCAGAGTACCCATCGCAACAGGTTACTCCACTCCGCCAGTGGGGGACCGCAGCCGTTCCCACCTAAGCCCCGCTCATACCATAGAGCAAATAACCCAAATCCATTAATGTGCACATCCCTTATGTGGCGGGTTCCACAGAAGGCGAATAATGGGCGTGAAGCCACTCCCGCAAGTGACTCCACTCAGCCAGGGACGCACCCCGAAGAACACAGACAGATACAATTAATCACAACCATCAACAGTAACCAATTCCAACAACCGTCACAATACGAGTATGATATTATACAACAACCACAACCAACAATCAACACATTATGTGACTAATACTGAGTAGGGAAACCCTACCTGGAATGCAACGCACGCAGACGATCTCAACAGCTGTATCAAAAAGCCTCTTCTACGAATCCTCCTCCTAACACATCATCACATAATCACTAACCATACAAAAACTAACACAAATCCCCAATCCCCCAAATTAGGGTTTAAACAAACTTAACTAATTACTATAAAATCGGTTCATAGATCTTACCCTCGACGCAAGGATCACAAGGATGTAAAGAACGATGAAATCCGACCTCAAAAGCTCCGGGATTTGTCAATAACACGGATGAATGCGAAGAACGTAACTTGAATCTCTTTTTCAATGTGATTAGGTTTATAAAAGTGTATTATGAAGATGACAGAAAGATTTATATACTAATCCGTGTTATTAACAAAACCCGACAAAACATTACCCGTAAACCGAGCTACTCGATCGAGTAACTGACGTACTCGATCGAGTGCCACTTACTCGATCGAGTGCTCAGGTTACTCGATCGAGTACCCTACAGGCAGACTACTGTTTTAAAAACCAAAACACCCATACTCGACAGAGTAAGGCCCACTCGATAGAGTACCCAGAGACTCATAAAACTGTAGTATTACAGTCTCCCCTCCTTAAAAGAACTTCGTCCCCGAAGTTCAAACCACAACAAAACAAAACATACTACCACACTCCCGACACAACAACCAAAACAAAACTCAACATAAAAACATGCTACCAACCAAACTCAACCCGAATCCAACCACTACTAAATGTACCGACACAGCACAAAAAGGTGTAAAAACTCTTTGCGATCATCTCCTACCTCCCTAAAAGAAACAAGGTTACATCCCCGTAACCATACATACCTGATCAAAAAGGAAAGGTTAACGCTCTCTCATGGCCTCCTCTGCCTCCCATGTAACTTCCTCAACCTCATGATTATTCCAAAGGATGTTAAACAAAACTGTCTCACCACTCCTAGTCTTCCTAACCTTCCGGTCAAGAATCTGCTTAGGTACCTCAAGATAAGACAAAGACTCATCTAGCTCTATGATCTCTGCCTCTAACACATGTGACGGATCACTCACATACTTGCGCAGCTGAGATACATGAAACACGTTATGTACCCTATCCAAAGAAGACGGTAAAGCCAAACGATAAGCAACCTCTCCAACCCGGTCTAGGTTCTCATATGGTCCGATGAACTTCTGACTCAGCTTGCCTTTCTTCCCAAATCTCATAATCCCACGCATAGGAGACACTTTCAGAAGAACCTTGTCCCCAACCTGAAACTCGATATCTCGGCGATGTAGATCTGCATAACTCTTTTGCCTATCCTGAGCTGCTCTCATCCTCTCTCTGATCATCTTAATCTGCTCAACCATCTCATGTACCATCTCTGGTCCTAAAACCACTGTCTCAGCACTGTCGTCCCAACAAATCGGACTCCTACATCTCTTCCCATATAAGGCCTCAAATGGCGCCATGCCAATACTAGTGTGATAGCTGTTGTTGTAAGAAAACTCAATCAAATCCAACCTCTGTTCCCAGCTACCATCAAAATCCATCACACAAGCTCGTAACATATCCTCAAGAGTCTTGATTGTTCTCTCTGTCTGACCATCTGTTACAAGATGAAATGCTGTACTCATTTTCAACGTCGTTCCCAAAGACTCCTGCAACTCTTTCCAAAACCTTGAGATAAACCTCGCATGTCTGTCAGATACTATGTCTTTAGGCACCCCATGTAACCTTAACACATGCTTCCGGTAAGCCATAGCTCATTGTGCCTTAGTCCATGTATCTTTCATTGGCACAAAATGAGCTGACTTGGTCAGTCGATCCACTATAACCCATATCATGTTGTTACCCTGCTGATTCTTTGGCAAACCCACGATAAAATCCATAGAAATGGATTCCCACTTCCACTCAGGTACCTCAAGAGACTGAATCTTACCTTGTGGTCGTCACTGTTCCCCTTTAACTCTCTGACATGTCAAACAACGGGCCACAAACTCAGCTGTTTCTTTCTTCATCCCAGGCCACCAGAACGTCTTCTTTAAATCCTTGTACAGCTTGTCACCACCTGGATGTACCGAATATGGTGTACAATGTGCCTCTGTCATGATTATCTTTTTCATCTCCTCATCATTAGGGACACACCACCTCCCATCAAACCTCAAACTACCATCTGTATGAATAGAGAATCTAGATACTGTCCCTTTCTCTACTCCAGCTCTCCACTCTACCATCTTAGGATCCAACACCTGTTTACCTCGAATGTCGTCATAAAGATCAGGCTGCACTGTCAAATCTCCCATGGCATCCCCTTTCTATATCATGTGTATCCCAAACTTACCAACCTCATCTCTCAATCTCATCAAGGATATGGTTGTGCACAAGGAATGTACACTCTTCCTGCTCAAAGCATCTGCAACTACATTGGCTTTCCCTTCATGGTAGATAATATCCATATCATAATCGCCAATCAACTCCATCCACCTCCTCTCTCTCATGTTCAACTCCTTTTGAGTGAAGATGTACTTGAAACTCTTGTGATCTGAAAATACCTTAAAGGTCGCCCCATAAAGGTAATGTCTCTAAATCTTGAGAGCAAACACCACTGCACCCAACTCTAGATCGTGTGTAGGATAATTCTCCTCATAAGGCTTCAATTGCCTAGAAGCATAGGCAATGACTTTACCATTATGCATCAACACACATCCCAACCCATTCTTTGAGGCATCTGTATAAACCTCAAAAGTTCTCAATCCCTTCAGGCAATGCTAAGATTGGAGCTGTGGTCAAACGCTCCTTTAATGTTTGGAACGCCGTCTCACAACTGTCATCCCAACGAAACCTGTTCTCTTTCCTCATCAAAGCCGTCATAGGTCTAGCAATCTTGGAGAAATCCTTCACGACCCGTCTGTAATATCCAGCTAAACCCAAGAAACTCCGGATCTCAGCTACATTCTTTGGTGCTTCCCACTTGGTAACTGCCTCAATCTTCGCCGGATCCACAGCTACCCCATCCTTAGAGATCACATGCCCCAGAAAAGCAACTTTCTCTAACCAGAACTCACACTTGGACAACTTAACATACAACTCATGCTCCCTCAAGGTCTGCAACACAATCCTCAGATGTTCCTCATGTTCCTCCTTAGTCTTGGAATAGACTAAGATGTCATCGATGAAAACCACCACAAACTTGTCCAAAAACTGACTGAAGACTCTGTTCATCAAATCCATAAACACAGTTGGTGCATTAGATAACCCAAAAGGCATCACCACATACTCATAATGGTCATACCTCGACGTGAAAGCTGTCTTTGGTATGTCCACCTCTCAATCTTCACCTGATGGTACCCCGACCTCAAATCAATCTTGGAAAAGACTGATGCACCACTCAACTGATCAAACAGATCATCTATCCTTGGCAAAGGATACTTGTTCTTCACCGTCACTCGGTTAAGCTCCCTGTAATCTATGCACAACCTCAAACTCCCATCTTTCTTTTTCACGAAAAGGACTGGTGCTCCCCACGGTGATACACTAGGTCTAATGTATCCCTTCTCTATCAGATCATCCAACTGCTTCCTGAGCTCCTCCAACTCCTTAGGACCCATCCGGTACGGTGCCTTAGAGATTGGCCCCGTCCCCGGTTTCAGCTCAACAGTGAAATCTATCTCCCTCTTCGGTGGCAACCCCGGAATCTCCTCTGGAAAGACATCTGAAAACTCCCCCACAACTGGTATCTGATCAACTGTCGGACTCTCTATCCGGTCATATCTCACATGGCACAAGATTAACGGACACCCCTTCCTCAGATAGGACTTCAAGGTCACAGCTGCAATCAACTTAACTTTGGGTTTGACAAAAAACCCACGATAAGACACGCTAATGCCCTTAGGACCTCTCAAAGACACTTTTTTTGATGACAGTCTATCTTTGCTTTGTACTTCCCTAACCAATCCATCCCGACTATCATCTCAAAAGTGTCTAAAGGAAACTCTAGCAAGTCTACAGGTAGATCAACTTGCCCAACTATCATAGATACATCTCTAAACAACCTCCCACATGTTACAGACTCTCCCGAAGGTATAAAAACTTTCTCATTTACAGACTCATACTCTCTCAAACCCAACTGTTTAACATGACTCGAAGATACAAACGACTGAGACGCTCCCGAATCAAACAAAACAAAGGTGTAAACACCATTAACAAGAAAAGTACCAGTGATAACATGCGCGTCGTCCTCAGCTGCATGTTTCTCCATCATAAACAGTTTTCCACTGGTCTTCTGCCCACCTCCTTGGATAGTACTGGCTGAGGTAGTCGGCTTAGCACCCGACCTCTGGTTGTTGTTGGTGTTGGTAACTGGTTTCTGATAATAATTACCGCCATTGCGGTTACCTCCACCGTTGTAGCTCTGGCCTCCCCGGTTGCTCCATGACCCACCGGTCCATTACTCGCAAAACTCGTGCCGGCCCCGAGAAAAGCTCCCCGTTCCCGGCCTCTGGTAACCCCCGCTCACCGCACTGGTGCACTCATGTCTCTTGTGGCCTACACCGCCACAGTTAAAGCAGGTCATACCCCAACTACCACCACAACTACCACGGCCACGCCCGTATGAAGCCCCAGCACTAAACCCTGAACCAGAAGAATATACTCTAGCTTGAGTGTGGTTGCCCTTCTTGTAGCTAGATTGGCCACCACCCTCGCTCTCAGCCTTTCTTTTCTCAGCACCTCTCTCTCGGGCCATCTCAACCAACCTCTCAGCTCTCCCAGCCCTCTCATAAGCTTCCTTAACATCAGTAAGGACTCCCACAGGTAACTTATCCATTATCTTGGGGGTCAACCCCTTCTCAAACCTCAGAGCTAGGTTCTCCTCACTCAATCCCATATCCTCAGCATACCTAGACTTCTCATTAAACCGTTTGTAGTACTCAGCCACAGACATCTCAGAGGTCATCTTGAACCCATCAAACCCCTCCCTCAGCTTACTCCTCACGTGCTCCGGCACGAACTCCCTCTTCATAGCTTTCCTAAACTCTTCCCAAGGAATAGCAGGCAACCCCTGCTTCTCATACATATCTCTAGCACTCACTTTTACCTTATCCCACCACTCTCCTGCTGCTTCCCTCAAGTAGAATGCAGCTTATTCTACCCTCATCTCATCCGGACAATGTACCAGATCCATAAAATTCTCCATCTCACGATGCCAATTGTCAAGACGAATTGGCTCCCCGGTCCCCTTATACTCTTTCGGGTTAAACCTCGCTATGTAGAGACTGATTTTAGAATGATCAACCTCCTTATCCTTCCCCACTCTCTTTAGCGCTTCCGTAAGAGCATCTTGATGCTCCAACATCTTAACTATGTCATCAACGTTCATGCTCTCAGCTCTCGCATACAAGGCGTTTTTCTTTGGCGGCATCTTGAAACTATATAAGAAAAGGTAGATATAAACATACATACCATAACCCAAAACACGAAAACAGCTTGCCCAGAACCCACTCGATCGAGTGCCAAAACCTAGTCGATCGAGTTGAGGCTACTCGATCGAGTGCCCAACATGCTCGATTGAGTGCCCCGACTCCAGACCCCAAACAGACCTTCTGATCTCTGACATACTCGACCGAGCTGACAAGCCACTCGATCGAGTGCCCCCCACTCGATCGAATGCCCCTATGTACTCGATCGAGTACCCAAAAACACGGTTCTGACCATAAAAACGTCAAACTATCCACTTGATCGAGTTGGACCCACTCGATCGAGCGCCTCACCTACTCGATCGAGTGCCCCCCACTCGATCGAGTCATGCAGACTCGTATATACTACCCGTATGTTATCTCACTTACCCCAACATATTACGCAAGCTTTATAATCTCAACATTATAATTATAACTACGCATGCAAGTCTACACAATTCCTCATATAATCCACAAAACAAATTACTTCATGTTATCAAAATGTCACATCATAAACACCCAACATGCTTCTTCATTCAATTCACATATAAAACATATCCCTTCTCTTTTAACCGTACTTTCAATTCTCCACTTTCAACATTCAACAATTCACAACACATACCGTTAAATTCACATACGAACCAAAGACAACACATACGACCTTGACACACATACCCCCCATGTGACCGGTTCAAAATTGCAGGGCGAGTTCGCGACTTCAGGACGTCTCCCAAGCCTTTGCATTAGCTCCTACAAATTTTACCCCGGGTTCATTTTAATTGACTCCCTATGTTCATTAAATTCATTAGTTACAGGTTTCAGGATCGTCGCTCTGATACCACTTTGTGACACCCCCATACACCAAGTGCATTACCAGGACCACTCAGGTATAAAGATGTCACCATCTCGGTTTCCCGAGGCAATGATAAATCAAAAGACAATAAAGAAACAACATTTAAATAGTATAAAGTTTAGTGAATACAATCCAAAACCAACTGATAAAATACGGTTACATGTTCTTAAACCAAAAGTCTAACAACTAAACAAAATGTCTAACAAACTACTTCAACTACAGCGGAAGACTCTATCATCTCGTGGTGACAACATCCCAGCTAGCCCATATGTCTCGACTCATACCTGCTCAACAACTGCTCACCATCCCCGAATGGATCACCACAGTTTTCAAAACATTTAAACGGGGTCTGTACTAATCACACAATCATATATAATTACAATAAGATAGAAACCAACACATCTCAATCGTCACATAACCCAAACTCCATATTCAACTCCTCATCACTGACTACACACTAAAGTGTGTAGTCTTGCCACCCATCGCAACAGGTTACTCCACTCCTCCAGTAGGGGACCGCAGCCGTTCCCACCTAAGCCCCGCTCATACCATAGAGCAAATAATCCAAATCCATTAATGTGCACATCCCTTCTGTGGCGGGTTCCACAGAAGGCGAATAATGGGCGTGAAACCACTCCCGCAAGTGACTCCACTCAGCCAGGGACGCACCCCGAAGAACACAGACATATACAATTAATCACAACCATCAACAGTAACCAATTCCAACAACCGTCACAATACGAGTATGATATTATACAACAACCACAACCAACAATCAACACATTATGTGACTAATACTGAGTAGGGAAACCCTACCTGGAATGCAACACACGCAGACGATCTCAACAGCTGTAGCAAAAAGCCTCTTCTACGAATTCTCATCCTAACACATCATCACATAATCACTAACCATACAAAAACTAACACAAATCCCCAATCCCCCAAATTAGGGTTTAAACAAACTTAACTAATGACTATAAAATCGGTACGTAGATTTTACCCTCGACGCAAGGATCACAAGGATGTAAAGAATGATGAAATTCGACCTTAAAAGCTCCGGGATTTGTCAATAACACGGATGAATGCGAAGAACGTAACTTGAATCTCTTTTTCAATGTGATTAGATTTGTAAAAGTGTATTATGAAGATGATGGAAAGATTTATATACTAATCCGTGTTATAAACAAAACCCGACAATACATTACCCGTAAACCGAGCTACTCGATCGAGTAACTGACGTACTCGATCGAGTGCCCAGGCTACTCGATCGAGTACCCTTCAGGCAGACTACTGTTTTAAAAACCAGAACACCCTTACTCGACAGAGTAAGGCCCACTCGATAGAGTACCCAGAGACTCATAAAACCGTAGTATTACACAGCAGCCCAGAAGAGAAAAATTGAAGATGTTGATATATCTGCCCCAATCAGGGAGGTGAAGGTCAGGGTAGATAATGTGGAGGCTGCCAAGGTGAAGATTAGGGATTATGCTGCTTCCAAGTCAGATGTCATGCTCACCCTTGACCCTGTCGAGACTGCTACCCAGGCAGTTGCTTTAGCGGACCACTCTGTCAGCCTTTTGGCAAGTGCCTTTGCTGTTGTGAGGGAGGTATGCTACTTTTATTATCATGTGTATTTTGTAATATGTGTATTTTATTTGGTCGTTTTTATTATTATGATATAATATTCATATTGTTCTTTTTGCTTTTGGTCAGGGTGCTGCGACCTGTCTCCATAATGCTTATCAGGCTACTTCTCTGGTAGCTAGGATTGATCTGATGAGATCAGATTATGATAAGCTGAAGTCTGAACTAGACTTTGCACGGGCTGACCTGGCTGCTAAAGCTGCTGACTTGGCGATGGCGCAGGCTGAGAGGGATGCTGCTAAGGCTGAGGCAGATTCAAATAAACAGCTTTTGCAGGAGGCGCTGGATAGAAATGAAGAGCTCACCCAGGAGAGGGATGATTTTGAGTTTAAGCTTGATGATTCCTCCCTTTATTTTTATACTAAGGGGAAGGTGGCTGCTATGTCGGAGCCTATTGAGGCTAGGACAAATTGGAACCCTGAAGCTGAGATGACTTTTGTTGCTTCAAAGTATCCTGACCTGCATAACATGGGAAATGAACAGGAGGTCGATTCTCCAGGGGAGAGGGATGTTGATGCTGATCCGGCTAAGAGTGGGAGTGCTGATGCTGTTTTCAAGGAGAAGCAGTAATTTGATTTTTTTTCTTTGTTGGTATTTGGCCCATCCAGGGGGGATGTCCCTGGACATACAATTTAATTTTTTCTGTCTCTGTTCAGGTCAGGGAGACTATCCCTGGCCTTTATGAATATTTTGGTGCCTTTGCCCCAGGGGGTAAGGGCTTTATTAGTATGATCGTGATGACCTTCCTTGGCTGATTTTGCTTATCTCTTTGACATTTGCTTTTGAATTTCTTTGAACCTGTGAACTTTGTTTTTTCAATCTTGTGGACCTGTCATTTGAACTATCGTGAGTAATTCAACCAAGTATGGTTTTGGCCATAGTGGTTGAAGGGGTGGGAAAACCGGCCTGACAGGAGGGCTTATGTCCCCTGCCTGACTGGAGGGCTTGGTACTCGGCCTGACAGGAGGGCTTTTTAGACTAATGGTTGGGATGGCACACCCTTCCACTGTCTTGCTGCGTCCAGCCGTTTGTAAACATATGCAATAAACCTAGTCAGGTCAGGCAATTATTTCATGCCTGATTGGTCCTGACATTTACTGTATCCGGTGATGGTTACCAACTCGTTAGGCACAATTAAGTGCAAAGTTTTGTTTCAGATTTTGACATATAGTAGAGTAGCCCTCAATCCTGAATATTTATAAACATTTATCATGTATAATTGTTCAGGATTCAAGAAATAAGAGAGGTTGAGTTAGTTAAATATATAGACATGGATTGCACATAGAGCATATAAAATACGTAATTTTTCAGATAGCACATCAGGTTGAATTACTGATAGTAAAGATATGATTTTGTACCTGATTATGGCCTGATATGGGCTTTATACATGGAATAATTTTAAATGAGTTACATTCCAAGATCTTGGGATCATTTCTTCTTCTAATGTTTGGAGCATGTATGCTACTTGTCCAACGATTGAATCAATTAAGTAGGGGCCTTCCCATGTGGGGGCAAGCTTGCCCGCTGATTTTTTTTTTTTTTTTTTGGAAAAACTTTTCGTAGGACAAGGTCTCCTTCCCTGAAGACTCTAATTCTAACATTTTTATTGTAAGTTCTGGCTACTGCTTGTTGGTATGACGTCATCCTGATTTTGGCAGCGTCTCTTAGCTCTTCTGTAAGGACCAGGCTGTCTTGCATCAGGTCTCTGTTTGCTTCAACATTGTTCAGGCTATACCTTGATGTTGGCACCCGGACTTCTGCAGGAATGACAGCTTCACAGCCATACACCAAAGAATAAGGTGTTTGGCCCGTTGATGTCTTTGGAGTTGTCCTGTCTGCCCATAGTACTAATGGAAGTTCTTCAGCCCATCTGCCTCGTCTTTTTTTAGTTTCTTCTTTAGGCAGCTTATGACCACCTTGTTACTGGATTCAGCCTGGCCATTAGCTTTTGGATATCCATGGATGGATATTATCAGGCTAATATTCCATTCTTGGCAAAATGCTTGGGTCTTTTTCCCCACAAATTGGGTTCCATTGTCACATACTATTTCTGATGGGACTCCATATCTGCAAATAATATTCGTTCTGATGAAGGATATTACTTCTTTTTCAGTTACTTGCCTGAAAGAGTCAGCCTCGATCCATTTGGGGAAGTAATCAGTCATAGCCAACATGGATACTTTTTGTCCTGGAGCTACAGGCAGCTTTCCCACAATATCCATGCCCCCACTTCATGAATGGCCAGGGTGCAGAAATTGAGTGAAGGAGATCGGATGGCTGATGTATGATTGGTGCATGAACTTGACAGGTTTCACACTTTGAAGAGTGTATTCCAGGCAATCAGCCCTCAGTGTAGGCTAGTAGTAGCCAGTCCTGAGTACTTTACTTGCCAGGCTTTTCCCTCCTTTATGGTTACCACAATGTCCATCGTGTATTTCTTGAAGTACTAATTTGGCTTCGTCAGGCTCCAAGCATCTCAGGTATGGTCCGGCCTGCGATCTCTTAAATAAAGTGTTATTGATAATAGCATAGGTTGAAGCTCTAATTTTAAAAGCCCTTGCTTCATGCCTCCCCTGAGGTAGTATTCCTCGGAGAAACCAATCATAATAGGGTTTAGTCCAAGAATTGCTATCCTGATTGATAGGGTTGACTTGTTCAGGCTTGCTGATGGCTGACTCTAATAAATGAACAATTGGTATTTTATCGAAAACTGTAGGGATAAAATTTGAACCTAGGCTGGCCAAAGCATCAGCCTGTGTGTTCAGGTCTCTTGATATTTGATCTATATCAAATAAAGCAAATTTAGCGGTAAGGTTTTTCGCATATTCTAAATATGAAATCATTTTTGCATCCTTAACCGTATAAATTCCCTTTATTTGATTAGCAATTAGAAGTGAATAAGTTTTTACCTTTAGGGTTTGAACACCGAGGTCTAACATATCTTTAAGCCTGCTATCAGAGCTTCATATTCCGCTTCATTGTTAGTTGCTTTGAATTCACAGCTTATAGCTTGTGCTATCATATCTCCCTGTGGTGATTTAAGCACTAACCCTAACCCTGTTCCCCTGGCATTGGATGCCCCATCTATGAACAAAGTCCATTCTTGGTCTGGGGTTTTATTTTCTATTGGTTGACCTCTTTTCTCAGGTCAGGTTCTAGGTTAGGGCTAAAATCAGCCACAAAGTCTGCTAGGGCCTGCGATTTGATCGCTGCCCTGGGTTCAAAAGAAATATCATATGTGCTAATTTGAACTGATCACTTGGTCATCCTACCTGATAATTCAGGCTTACGCGGGACAGATTTTATGGGTAAGTTGGGTCTGACTATAATAGGGTGGCTTTTAAAATAGGGTCGTAGTTTAGTACATGACATAATTAAGGCTAAAACATATTTTTCAAGTAATCCATACCTCATCTCAGCATCCAGCAGGCTCTTACTTACATAATAGACCGGATGTTGTTGGCCTTCCTCTTCTTTTACAAGGACCGCGCTGACTGCTGTGTTAGTGACAGATAAGTATACTGACAGGGTTCTCCCTTCTCTGGTTTGGCCAGTAAGGGTGGAGATGACAAATAATATTTTAAGTCTTGAAAGGCTGCCTCATGTTCATCCGTCAAATGAAACTGTTTATTTTTTCTGAGCAGGTTGTAAAATGTTTTACACCTTTCAGAGGATCTTGATATGAACCAGTTCAGGGCAGCTACCCGGCCTGTCAATTTCTGAATATCTTTGACGGACTTGGGTGACTGAAGTTCCAGGATAGCTTTTATCTGTTCTGGGTTGGCTTCTATGCCTCTCTTAGTAACCATGTATCCAAGGAACTTACCTGCTGAAACTCCAAAGTGGCATTTTGCAGGGTTGGGCTTCATATTGTATTTTTCCAATATTTTGAATGCTATTTCCAAATGTTTTACATGATCTTCTGCATTTTTGGACTTTACCACCATGTCGTCTATGTAGACTTCCATGTTATCACCTATTTGATCTTTGAACATCATGTTGACTAGGCGCTGGTACGTTGCCCCTGCATTCTTAAGGCCGAAAGGCATGGCAGTGTAACAGTATATGCCTCGGTCTGTAATGAATGTAGTACTCTCTTGGTCAGCAGGGTGCATTTTTATGTGATTGAATCCACTGGAGGCGTCCATGAATGTCAGCATTTCATGCCCTGCTGTGGCGTCTACCATGGAATCAATATGTGGCAAAGGAAATGGGTCCTTGGGACAGGCCTTGTTCAGGTCAGTGTAATCTACACAGACTCTCCATTTTCCATTCTTTTTCTGCACAACAACCACGTTAGCCAGCCACTCAGGGTACATTACCTCCCTGATCATTCCCATATCTAGGAGTTTTTCCACTTCTTCGTTGATTATGGCATTTCTTTCAGCTGCAAATTTTCGTCTTTTCTGTTGTACAGGCTTAAAAGATGGGTCAATATTAAGTTTGTGTGTAATTATATCAGCACTAAGTCCAGTCATATCAAAATGAGACCAAGCAAACCAAGATGATTTATTTTTAAGGAATTTTACCAGTTCGGGCCTGACACTATCTGGGGCGTCAGATCCTACTAGAACATACCTGTCAGGGTACTCAGGGTCGAGGATTACCTGATCTGTTTCCATTCTGGGAGGTGCTACATAAGTGCTCCTGACAGGGTACTATAATTGTTATGCAAGGGACTTACCTGCCTTTGAAGGTTTCAAGACTGTTGTATAGCATTCTTGGACTGTCTTGTGATCCCCTTTGATTGTGGCTATGCCCCAGTCTGTTGGTATCTTGATACACTGGTGATAGGTTGATGGCACGGCCTTAACATTATGAATCCAGGGTCTGCCCAAAATTGTATTGTAGGACGACAGGCAATCAAGGACTCCAAATTTCTTATAGGATGAGACTCCTTCAACGTAGGTTCAGAGGTGGATTTCTCCTAAAGTGCTTCTAGTTTCTCCACTGAACCCTACCAAAACGCTGGATTTTTTGGTGATTTGGTCCTTATTGATTTTAATGGCTTTCAGCACGTCAAGCATGATCAGGTTTACTGAGCTACCTCCGTCCGCTAGGATCCTTCTTACTGTGGCGGTTCCAATCTGCATAGAAATTACCAGACCATCATGATGAACATCAGGAATACCTACCAGGTCATAATCACTGAAAGAGATTGTTGGGACGTGATCCGGTTTGCAGGGTGATGCGATCCTTGGCGTCCTGGCTATCTTTTTTGCTGCTGAACTAGTCAGGCCGCAGATTTCTGACCCACCATATATGAATTTTACTTCATAAATTGGGGGTGGTGGAGGAAGGCTGCGATCTTGCTTATGCTCCTGGTTCTCTTTGCCTTGGTCTGCATTCCTTCCTTTCGTCTTGATCAGGTCTTTCAGGTATCCAGATTTCAGCAGATAAGCCACTTCTTTCCTCATGGTGAAACAGTCATCTGTTGTGTGTCCAATGTCCATGTGGAATTCGCACCATTTCGAATTATCTCTCCTAGGATTAGGATTTTCCACCTTTCTGGGCCATCTGACCACTAGTCCTATGTTGTCAAGCCTTTGGATTAACCCTGCAATATCAACACTGAAGTTATGTTCAGAAATAGGTGGAAAAATTTTAGCCTTACCTTGATACTCATGTGCCAGGTTGACTTCTGAATGGTCTGGCCTAGAATATGGAGTAGGTCTGTAATTGTTTCCTTTGTTGCTCTTCCTATTGCTTTTTTCATAGTCTTTTGGTCCACCGGATGATCCGAGTTTGTAGCTCTTGTCTTCTTCCAGCCTGATAAAAGTAAGGATTTTGGCATGGACATCTTCGAAGGTATGGCAGGGATACTTAGTGAGCTCGTTGTATAAGTCACCATGAGGTAGCAACCCCTGCCTGAATGCCTCCACTGCTGTTCCAACGTCACACCTGGGAATAAATACTTTTTCTTTGTTGAATCTTGCAAGGAATGTTCTGAGAGTTTCGTCAGGCTTCTGTATAATCCTGTAAAGATCACTGGATCGCTTCTCCAACTCCCTGCTACTCGCAAACTGCTGGTTGAAGTTGTTGATCAGGTTGGCAAAAGAATGGATGCTTCCAGTTGGCAGGTTGATGTACCATTGTAGAGTAGGACCTGTCAGCGTTGTTCCAAATCCCTTACACATGCAAACTTGTCTGAAATCACTGGGAATGGATGCTGATAACATTTTTTGTTTGTAAAGGGCCACATGATTCTGTGGATCCGTGGTTCCATCATAGATTTTCATAGACGGAACCACAAATTTTTTGGGCAAGTCCACCTTTGTTATTTCGTCTATGAAAGGCGAATCAGCATAGCTGTCAGGGGCAGCTTCTTCTAAACTGGTAGGTACTCCAGGTATCTTGTCGAATTTTTCATTGAGTCTCTTGATTTCCTGGACTACTGCCATCATGATGGCTGCTGCAGATTCATCAGGTTTTTCATTGTCATTCTTTGGCTCACCATCATCATCCGCATTGATAAATTTGGAGCCACTTGGGCTCCCAAAACTGGAAAAATCGATATTTTTGATAATTGATGCAAATGGGGTTCCTGGCTGGAATCTAGAGCCTGCTCCTTGGGTTTTCTCCAATTTTTGCTTCAAAGCTGACTCGATTCTCTCAACTGTAGAATTTCAGCCTCGGTTTGGGCTACTTTCTCTTTCAAGCTTTCCAACTCAGCTATTTGTTGGAGGGCTGCATTCAATTGTTCTTTAACGGTAGGCTGGGCCATTTTTGTAGTTTATTTGGATTTTTGTAAGGTGAGGAAAAAAGATTTAAAGAGCTAGATGCCCCACTGTGGGCGCCAGTTGTTTTGTGTGGATTTTGCGCAAGGCGAAATCAGGTCTGGGTAGATTTAGGTAGGGTTAACTAGCTCTAGTTAGTCTGTAAATCAGGTCGTCAGGGTGGAATGCAAAAGTAAAAGTACAATAAAAAAGAACAACAATAACACAAAGGACTTTGTACGTGGAAAACCCTTAAATGGGAAAAAACCACGGGCACCAAGCCAGGAGAGGATTTCACTATTATATTGAGTATTCAGCACAATGGGACGTAATTATCTTAAAAATTGAATAAGAATGTCGTATGCTATATTTTGTCTTGTATGTGTCTTTTTTTTTTCAAATGGTTTCCAAATGCTCCTTATATAATCACATGCTGAACGGCTGGTAAATCTCCTCATAAATGCTGAATATTCCGTATTAATTACCCGTAATATTATCCATTATTACGCCTTTAATTACTGCTCTTAATTGGGAATCTTCCCATTTAATGTTATGCGCGTAATCTTCTCATAATATGATCTCCTGGTCTGATATCGTCCTGATATTTTGACCGTTGTCCTCTCCATGGCTTGGCGCCTATCTTCATGTGTCCTGATATCCTGACACCCTGTCGGTTAGTTCAAGGCAAGATATTGATCGGGGATATCTGCGGATTTCCAGGCCTAACATTCACTATAACAAACTTTATCTCATTACAACAAACACTCTGTTTTACTTACATGTCAACAATGGAGATCAAGGTTCCATAGAAATACTACATAAACCTCTTTATACTTATAAATTGGACTTTCATCTCGGTATGGATGGATATGACCTAGACATGACAACGTGAACTAACATGATACTCCGTATCAGTCGTTCTTGAACAGTGTAAAATGATATAATAAAATGGTGAAATTAATATATTTGGATCTATAGTAATAAATGAAGCATTGACTGCTCGTGCCTTGTGTATATGTGATTGAATTAAAAAAAAAAACTAGATAATGGTTTCGCAGAAAGAGTAGCAAGTAGCAACTAACATCTCATAGTTTATATATTAGCCTTACCTGTAAATGTTTGACTTTGTCTTGTAAAATTCTTCTGTGTAATATTGTAATAATATGGTGTAGATGTATTTCTCCTTCGGCCTTCTTAGTCCATTCTTTACATTTTCTGCTTATGTTAACTTGCATATAATTTATAGAGTCTATTAATTTATAGAGTCTATTAGTTAAAACTTGGTGAAATTTTCAAAAGACTTTAAAGTCTCTTCCGATAACAATCTTGTGTAGTATTTATTGTCTGGGTTTACGTCTTATAAATTTTGAGCCTGTCACACTCCAGTGACTTATATCCGAGGACCAAGGGTTTATGACTTTCTAAATTTAGTAAAGTAAATCGTAAAGCCTTAATATTTCCTAATTTATTAACGGAGTCCACTTATTCCCTCACAATTATATCATCTGCATTTTCTTTAACTCGAGGAATATAATTATTTTATCTTGAAACAATTATAAAAAAAGACATTAGGAAAATGTAAATCCATAAATAACCGTGGATGAAGTATATTTTAGACGGGAATAAATAAACGTACTTGTATTTAATAGCAAAGAAGTATGCAAGAGAGGGACAGAGAGTTGGCGTGAGACCTCACAAGCTAGTGAGGGATCGAGTTGAGTTGAGAGTAGCAGTATGTATTCAATATCACTTTTTGATGATATATTTTCAACAATCTTTATTTAATTATCTTATTAGAAAACCGCTTCTATTATTATTCTGTTGAGCACCAAACATGGAACATGTTCAAAGAGATTCAACTCAAAGTTATTTTTATATACTTAGGTCATGTTCTTTTGGGTTAAATAAAGTTAAACCGAATTGAGCTGAACTAAACTTAAATGAGCTGAAGTGAGATGAATAGAGCTCAAATAAGACGGATGAACAAAAATAAGCTGAGCTGAATTGAAATGAGTTGAACTGAGCTGAAATTAAGCTGATAGAATAACAGTTTACAGTTTATTAATTGAATAACCGAAAATGAAAAATCGAATAATTAATGGTGAAAGTTATTATATGATTATATTTGGATCTATAATTAATAATGGTGCGTTAACTGCTCGTTTTATATGATTCAATATAAAAAAATACTAGAAGGTGGTTTCCCAGAAAGAGTAGAACAACTCGCACAAGGCTCAAGTTTAGATCTAGCATTAATCGTAAATGTTGACCTTTTAGCATATACTCCGTATATAAATACTTGTGCATTTAGGTTACGACGTACCATAATATATTGTGTTAACGCAAATAGGAAAGAAAAGTGCAAGAGAGTTGAGTTTATTAGTAGTGTAGTACGTATTATTGTGTTAGGAAAAAATGGCATTCCATGATTTTGAGATTTTCACTTTGAGTGATTCAACTCCATTCAGAACCTTGGTGGTAACCGAGCCTATGGGTTATCTCTGTTTCGAAGAAGAAAGCGTGTTCAGCCCAAGAGCTAAATTCGCAATCGAACGTGCTCGAAATGGCTCGGTTCACATCAGGAGTTGCTACAACAACAAGTATTGGACTAGGTATTATTCCTATTTTTCATTCATTTGCTTTTTCATTCAAACCTATACAATCGGTAAAAAGTTGATAGATTGAGATTCGGAATTTTTTATATGAATCCTTGTTCCGTCACTGTATTTAACTACGAGTATAATTATATCTATACTAAAGAGCCATTATAACCAATTATACCTTGAGCTTAGTGGTTAAGAGTTACACACTCTAACACTAATGTCTAAGGTTTAAACATTGGTACCCTCCATTAATCCTTAAACTAAAGAGCCATTACAAACTCAATTGATTATTTAAAACAATCAAATAACTATTTTATTTGATCTGATGAATTTAAAATTCAATAATCTGATAGATGAACCAACTCAACCAAAACCTTAAGGTGATGGTTGAGGCCCAACTATTATAAATATTCCTATTACGCTCCCTCACTCAAATGCCCGTTGGGCTTGAAGAGTGGTTAGTTGTGCACCGGCTCCCCCGTACCGTGTGCTGGGTTTCCACTTCGAGTTTTTTGAGGGGTTTTGAGGTTGCCAGGATTCGAACCCGCGCCCCCTCACTCGAGTGCCCATTGGGCTCGAAAAGTGGTTAGTGCACAGGCCCCCTCATATCAAGTGCATATCAAGTGCTGAATTTCCACTTCGTGAGTTATTGGAGGCTGCTAGGATTTGAACCCGTGACCTCTCGGTCATACTGGCTCCGATACCATGATAGATGAACCAACTCAACCAAAACCTTAAGGTGATGGTTGAGGCCCAACTATTATAAATATTCCTATTATAATCATATACGAGTACTAAATTGCGAAACTTTTTAATCCATTACGGTCAAAGACTGGACCGAAAAATTCGGTTTCGGCGCACTAAATTTACTTCTTCGATTTTCGGTCTAGTCCAGTTTTGGACCGTTTCGCATCCATAGCTTTACTATTTTAGGACCATATAAATTAGTTGCATATACATATATAAATAATTTTATAACTAATTATTTATTTTGATGTTAAAACACACATGTAAACGGTTAACAATAACCGAAAAAATTACACTTAAATATCAAAAAGAGCACTTATGATACTGATAACATCAATCAATTATATAAAGTAAACCAGATAGTATCCCGCATTTCGCGCGACCTGTTTGAAATTTTTAGTATTATAATTGAAGAGAAATACTATAATCGATATGTGACATTTAGTATTTTTATTTATAAATTGAAATAGATTAATTTTTTCAAATATTAGTTTTTTAGGTTTAAATTCAAAGTTTTTAAATAAAATATATATAATTTTAATTATAAATAATAGGCCATAGTTAGTTATGTATGATCAATGTTTTATAATAAATAAGCATAAAATAAGGAGTCATTTGGTTGCCCACTAAACTAATAAGAAATAAATATAATTGTTGGATCTCAACCATCACCTTAAGGTTTTGGTCGAGATGGTTCATCTATCACGGTATCAGAGCTAGTGTGACCAAAGGTCACGGGTTCGAATCCTGGCAACCCCAATTACTCACGAAGTGGACTTTCAGCACATGGTACGGGGGAACCTGTTAGGGCTGAGAAAAAAAGTCTGAACCGTATTTTTAAACGAAAACCGAACCGAAAAAACGAATTAAGGAATCCGAATATTCGGTTTTTTTTCGGTGCTGTAACCGAACCGGATTTTTTATTATAGAAATGAAGCGGATTCGGTATAGAAGATTCAAAATCGGGGACCGGTTTTTAAACCGGTTTCCATTTTAGAAACTAAAAGTCAAAAATAAAGTTAATTCAAAACCGGATACCAGTTTTTAAACCGGTAACTTAATTTTTCTATGTGTTTCTATGCATTTGATTGTGCATCTTTCTTGAAACCGGTTATGAAAACCGGAGCGGGTAAATCAGTTTACGGATCCGGTTTTTAAATTCAGAAAAAACCGGTTAACTGGATTAATCCAGAGCGGATTCGGGTTTACGAAAAAAAAACAATTTTTAAAACCGGTTACCTAACCGGTTTGCAAAACCGGAGCGGATAACCAGTTTTTCCCAGCTCTAGAGCCCGTGCAACTAACCACTCTTAAAGCCCGATGAGACACTCTTAAAGCCCGATGGGCATTCGAGTGAGGGGTTGCAATAGAAATAAATATAATAGTTGGGTCTCAACCATCATCTTAAGGTTTTGGTTGAGATGGTTCATCTATCATAAACAGTATATGAACTTAAATTCATGTAAATTGCAAAATGTGCATGTTGTTTGATTACCCAAATTCACATGAGTTCCGATTCCTCCATAAGAAAGGAAGTTGATTAGCTTAGCCTCCTAGGTAAGTGAGAATGCCTACATGAATTGCAATTCCTTCATGGCAAACAAATAATATTTTATGACTTCCTAAGCAATACTTCCTCCATTCTCATATGATGTACTCCCTCCGTCCCGGTCAATAGTTATCTATTTTCATTTTTGGGTGTTTCAGTGAATAGTTATCTATTTCCTAATTTGGTCATTTTTTATGGACATCTTTCTTGTACATGTGGGGTTATAGGTTTTGTATGGTCCAAATTCACCCATTTCTTTTTCCTTAATTTTTGTGTCAAAAGCAATAGATAACTATTGATCGAGACGGAGGGAGAACCCATTTTATTAAAATACTCCACTTATATATTCAACAAATGGGTACATCATATAAGAATGGAGGAAGTACAATTTTTTACATGCAACCAAACGAATCCTAATTATTTGAGCATCTTTTTCCCTTTCTCATGTATTTATTAAGCAAATGTCCAATATCATTATTTTGTACCGAATATTCATATGGATGTCATGGCACATGGCACATACATTCTTGTTATTATATTGTCTATACCCACTTGAATTCATGACATATACTTCGATTTAGTATGTACTTCAACTTTTGCGACAAAATTTGTTATTATTAAAAACATAAAGTTTTTTCAATATTTTCCGTTATGTCGAATTTCCTTTACTTTTTGCCATATACATGATATATATTTAAGTAATATTTAATATCATATTAATTAAAATAAAATGTCTTCGAACAATGCAACATCAACATTAAATTCTTAAATTAGATCGTTTCACGATACGTTATTTCCAAATGAATTAATAGTTGTCCAAAAGGATGTGAATATAGTTTTGTGTATTATCTTTTTTTATATATCAAATATATATGGTCCAAACTCAACTTATTCGAATGTTTTAGTTATGTCTTACATAGTTACATGTGTTATGTGTCAAACATACTTATAAGAAATTGATTTTCAAGTTTTTTTTTTTTTGATACGTACAACTATATATAATGATGTTTGAGATTTTACTTATAAATAAAGTAAATTGAACTTTCTCAAGTATACTTTTTTGAGGTTTAACATCAAAGTGTTTTAAAATACAACGTATAAATTATTTAATTAAAATACACTCTCTATCATTGTGTACATACATGCTCGTTATCACACTTTTTAAATTCTCATAAAATCTTATATTTATTTAATTCATCGCAACATAAATTGCTCATTCACACATTATAAAAAATTATTTCTTAGTAGTTATCTTTAACTTTTTTAATAAATACAACGACTCTTACGAATATATTCCACTTGTCTGTTTGATGGATCTAATGGTCTAAGTTTTATACTTTTCTCAAAATATTTATTTTAATTGAACGTAAAATATTATGAGATACTCACTTGAATGCCTAATACATATCAAAATATTTTTAATAATTTAACGAAAATTTTACTAAATTTTTCGCAATATACGTAATGATTACACTTCAGAAATTTTCTCAAGATTTTTTAATAAACTTAGAATCATATAACTAATTGTCTACAAGCCTTCTATTGTTAGTGATGACTGTTGAGATTCATAAATATAATGCCTCGTTTGGTTGCCCATTGGAGTACAACTCCACCGGAATAATGAATTCATGGGAATTAATCTCCCACATGAAATTCATGTGAATTAGCTAAATCCGTTTGGTTGTCGATGTAGGAGTTCAATTGCACCGGAGTTTGCAATTACCTAGGAGGACCTAAGTAATTCAACTCCTCCACAATGGAGGAGTTGGAAACTCCTTGGAAAATTAAATTCCTACATTATGGCAAAAAGTAGGCAACCAAACAAGTCCCAAATTTGTAATTCGTGGAATTTTGCAACTATCGTGATTTACAAGGACAACCAAATGACGCCTTAATGTAATTAACAAATAGCGTAACATTTATTAAACAATAATAAATGTTTTTCTAAGATTTATGCAGTATTTATTATGTTCATACTTAATGACCAGTTGAAATAAGTTACTATAATTAAGGTTGAAATGTTATGTGGCCATCCACAGTATTTTAACCCAATTATATATATATATATATATATATACTAGATTTCATGGCCGTGTGATGCACGGACCACCAAATTTTATTTATTTATTAAAATAAAACTTATTTTGTTATCAGCCAAATGTTTGCAATCTTCAGTTGTACAAACTATAAACTATTGTTTTGTCAGTTTGTGAGGAAATAACGTGAATAGAAGTATATAATTGAAGTTAAATTTATACTCCCTCCAATTCGCTATAATGTTCCCTGTTTCCCAAAACGGATTATTCAGGTAATGTTCCCCTTTCCTTTTTTAGTAACTTTTTTCTCTTATTTTATTCATTTCTCTCTCCTATAATCAAACCCCACATAACTTTTTTACTCCTATTTTATTACTTTTCTTACTATTTTGGCCCCACAACTCATTATTTAACTCCTATTAATTCATCTCTCTCTCCTAACATCAACCCCACCAATGTCCTTTATTCATTTTTAATAGTATTTCTTAAGTATCGTGCCAAAAGCAAATGGGAACAATATAACGAATTGGAGGGAGTATAATTATCCTCACTAAATTTAAAATTTATTTTAAACTAATATATTCATCAAAAGTATTTGCAAATGTTGGAATTTTTATAATCGTTCGAAAAAAAACTTCATTTAATAATATAGTTAGATATGTAAGATAATATTCTCTAATTGGTACAATAATCATATAGAGTATTTAATTGTCTGCACCCGTGTTTTATACATACCTTTTACGCAAGCTTCGTAATATAGATTTTTTTACTCTGTTTGCATCTTGCCATCTTTCTGTTCCCCTCATTTATCTTTTTAGTGATTAAAACTTTTGAAACAAAAAAAAATTGACCTTGAATATATTATAAACCACGAGTATAATATTTAAGATAATGATATTTACATAACTACATTTGTTATTAAAAACTTTTTCATAAAAAAAAGTCTTTCAACCAAAAAAACACTTCATTATTGAAGGGGGTATGTTGTAGTTTTTTAGGAAATGAAGGGAAATGGGAAACAAGATGAAGTAAAATGCGTATATAAAATGGGAAATGAGATGGCGACACTGGGCGTTACTCAAATGTGCGACACTCCGGGTATTATTATAATTTACATATGTATTTTGCTTTACCTCCATTAAAATTCAAATTTCAAACTTATTATTGCAAAAGATTGTTTAGGAACATAACAATTAATTAATTTAACAATTATGATAATCATAAATTTTTAAAAATCTGGTTAAAAGATTTTGTGGGATTTTAATGTGCGATATTGTTGGAGCAATACCTGTATGTTACTTATCATTGGAGTCCAATATTTCTATTGTTTGAATAATACTACTTTTTACGTATTTAAGTAACGGAAATCAATAGTTTTATTAGAGTGTCTTATTGTTTTATAGAACGAGTCCAGAAAATAGAAGAATTAAAGCATATTCTATCTTATAATCCCTTCATCTCGGCCATTTATTTACGTATTATATTCTATGAGCAGTGGCGGAGCGAGATTGTAGGGATGTCGGTAGGACAGGTAGAAACGAATACACAAAATCGCACCTCTTAAGCTAGCCATATAAATAGTAAACGGAGAAAGAACTCAAAGAAGAAGTGGAAATTGAGACGGCAAATATGTAGTCTTCAATTCAAATTGACTACATGAAATCATACACCTAGTTGAACTCAACTAACTACAGCGTTGATCTAAGATTACATTTTTAGGTTAGGAATATTTCTCGGCTGTTACCTAACTTAACAATTATAAATTCAGTAGAGGAAATTTTCGTAAGGTATTCGTCATCTCGCATTTGACAATAGAATTCTCTCTTATTTTTTAGTTAAACGGTAAACTAAGATTTGATGAAGATAAAAATGTGTTTGTTATGATTTGTATTGCTTTATAATATTAGATATAGTTTAGTTTAATGAGTATCTTTTATTTTTTATTTTATTAATATAATTGAATGTGAATTACGGTTTTATCCTTGCGATATTGGCGCGAAAACTAAGATGATTTTTAAATTTTTAATTTTTTTCTATTTTTTATTAGGGTGTTACCGAAACTCGATAACACCCGGTGTCGTCCAATGGCCAAAATGTTACCTAAGAGACGAATTTAAAATAAATGATTGGAATAAAGTGGTATGGAGGGAGTGAGATTTTTTTTTTTAATCTCAATTTAGATCATTTGTAGATAAGACTATGGGGTGATGGGGTGTTTGGTAAAAAGTAAATTGGTGAGTTTTCAGCCTATTCAAGCTTTTTAGCATGTTTAACTCACAAATCTACTAATTTACGTGTTTGGTAAATGGCATATTAAAACAGTAGATTGATATGCTATTCCACCCAACATATTCACATTAGTAAATTGTGAAAATTGAATCTATCAATTATTTACATATAGATATAATAATCTATTAACTTAAATTCTCTAATTACCAAACACTTTTATTAAATCAGCTAATTGAAACATATTAGTCAAACCTGTCAATCTAATCTGTCATCCCCTATCTACTAAAAGAATAGGTGGAACTCCAAATTTTGCCGCCTAAAATTTTAGAATCTAAAATTGGGTTATTATTATAATCTATTCTGATCTATAGGTGTATCTTGAAATATAAATGGATATAATCTTTTAATTGGATATATTCATAAATTAAAATGCTCACAATCTGCAAGATTTGCCTCCATGGGTTTTATAGTAAAAAAATTCATTAATAATCTATGAAAATATAAGAAACCGCGGATCAAAATTACAAAATAAATAAAATGTTTTAAAATAAAATGATTATGAAAAATGCTCTAATTAAAATAGACATTTCTAACCCTACTCAATTCTCTTGATTACTTTTTCAATATTGAGTTTTTTTTTTTTCAAATCAAAATATACAGATGACGAACGCATAAAAACTTAATGAATTGTCAAGTTATAAACTAAAAAGTAAAACTTCATATATACCGTGCATAAATTGCACAAGGTCTATACTAATAATACGTTAAAATGTGAAACCTCTATATATACCGTGCATTGCGCGTGATCTAAACTAGTTTATAATCTGTTTGAACAATCTGCTTCTGCTATTATTAATCTGCTGAGTATCAAACATGGCGTATGTAGATGAGGGCCTATGTAGATGAGGTTGTTTTCAGTTTCATGTCATTTGACTCGAACGAGCTTTATCAGGTCTAAGTAAACCCGAAGCTTAATGTCATTTGACTCGAATGAGCTTTATGAGGTTTAAGTAAACCCGAAGGTTTTGTTGGATTAATAGTGTTATGCTGAATCAAACTGTGGGCAGGGATTCGAGCAACAATGTAATGGCAATAGCAGATGAACCAGTGGAAGACGAGTTATCGGGAAGAAATACATTGTTTAGACCGAGCTTTGAGGCGAATAATACAGTCAGGTTTAGCCGTGTCCCAACTGGTACAGTTGGCATGAGGCCGCCCGAGCACATGTTACGGTGGTGTTTGACAGTGAGCAGCCAGCAAGTAATTCCGGCTTTGGCCAACTACTTTGATCCGGCTTCTAAAATAAAGCTGCCAACACGTGTGGCGTTTAAAGGGGGCGTGGGTGACGGTAACAGATATCTGGCTACTGAGTCCAAGACCCAGTGGAATTCGTTTAGGGAAAACGATTACAGATCACTAGGGGCCAACTACATCATCCACCACACCAACAATGGCGACATTCGAGTCAAGAACATGCAAGCAAACAAGTGGTGGACGACTGACCGTAATATTATTAAATCCAGCTTTGGTGGCGACGTGTCCGACACCAACCCTAATATCTTGTTTGAGGTCATCAAAATAGATGGCAACGAGATAGTGCTTCGTTACCGAGGCAACAACCGATTCTGTATTGATCAATTTGTGATGTATGTAGCAGACTCAATTACTGACTCCCGTGCCGGCTACATGAAGGTGGTTGAGCCGCTAATCTCGAGGAATGTCACGGTCCACAATCCTGATTTTAAGCTGGAAACAGTCCGGATTTACAACCACTCACAAGATAGGATTCTAGCATTCACCGACGTCGTCAACGGCGGCAGCACAGATCTCGTAATAGAGAAAACACTATCACAGCAAGTGACTAGAACCAAAGCCTGGCGTAAAAGTCAATCACTAATGCTGGGTACAAGTATGACTTTCAGCAGTGGAATCCCCAAGCTCGGCATCGGCCTTGAAATTACATTTGAAGGGCAGTTCACCAAGGAGTATGAATGGTCTCAATCTGAGGAAACAACTGATTTAATTTCTGAAACAGTGACTGTAACTGTCCCACCCGGGAAAACTACTAGAATTCTACTTATGGCCTCCAGTGCTTCCTTTGATATCCCTTTCTCTTACACTCAGACTGACCGATATGTCACCGGTGAAGCACCCGTCACCACTGTACTCGATGATGGCGTTTTTTCCGGTTCCAATGTCTACTATTTCTATATCAAGACTGAAGAGACCTTGCTTTGACTTGGGATTACTTGGGTGTCTCCACATTTACATTTCATTTCAATTCTGCACTAATAATTTGTGGTAGAGGGATATCTACTCAGTTTGCTCTTTAGTTCTTAATTTCTTCTTTGATCGTTGTTGTTGAATTAACGGCTTGAATGTTTGATTTTCGTTTGACTAATGTTGTTTTTTTTTTTTTTGAAGGGAAGACCACAAGGTCTCACTATATTAAACTTAAATCGAACAAAACAGCATCGTTCGCCTTTTCAGGCAAAACATCTGACCAACAAACTCTACCAACTACTCTAGGCTGACAATGAGCTAAAATATGCGCGACACTATTGTTCAAACGACTAGTAAAAGACCAACTAACAGAAGTAAAGAAATGACACAAAGCTAAAACATCATCAACGATAAGGGAGAAATCACTTCGACCCTTCGTTTTCTTCCTCAATGCTTCCACGACCATTAGACAATCGCTTTCGACGACGATATGTTGAAGGCCCCTTCGTCTCGCCTCCTGGAGTCCCTCATAGACCGCCAAAGCTTCAGCTACATGTGGGTCTAAGACTTGATCTCGCACCTCCGACATACCCCACTGTACCCGACCTCGTTCATCACGGCAAACCACCCCTAACCCCGTACCATCACCCTCCTTTACCCCGGCATCAACATTAATTTTGACAAAGCCCTCTGGCGGTGCGTTCCATGCTTTTCCTCCCTTCTCACTCTCTTCTCTTCTTCTCCCACAGCCCTTACGTCCCAGCAAAGCCCCTCCCCCTTCCGTCTCCTCCATCACATCCTTAGCCCTTCGAATAACCACTAAAGGATTCACTTCTTGGTCATCGAAAACAACTTTGTTACGGTGTTCCCATATCGCCCAACACCCGATCATGAACATAGCGTGCTCCCTGCCACCGAGCTCTCCCCAAACCGCCTCCACCCAATCCCGAATTCCTCCTCCATCCTCCCTTTCAACCCCCACCCCTAGACCAATCCAAGCACGCTTCGCCACAGCACAATCACGAAACAAGTGTAAGCTCGATTCATTAAAATAATTGCATAAAGAACAAAAAGAAGACTCACCTCGAACTCGAGAAGCAATATTTGCCCTTGTCGCTAAGGCCTCGTTGCACAGTTGCCAAAAGAAGAGTTTTACTCGGGGCCATACCGGGATGTTCCAAAGCCGCTTCCATAACCATTTTTCTCTCTCCCATTCCGACACTCCCCCCACTTCCATATCATGAGCATCCCCAACAAGATGTCTATAAGCCGACCTAACCGTGAAACAACCGTCCTTCTCACCCATCCAAAACCAAACGTCCTCTGGCCTATTCGTGCTAAGGCGCACGTTTTTAACCCGCTCACACTCAAAAGGCAGCAGCAACGACTCCATTAACTCCACATTCCAGCCCCCGCCATCCTCCCTAATCAGCTCCGAGACCAACATGTGCTCCTGTCCCACGACCTGCGGTGATAGAATCCTACCTGTCTGAGTCTTAGGCAGCCACGAATCGAGCCAAACCCGCGTCGTCAATCCATTACCAATCCTCCTCCTCCATCCATTACCAAGAGCGTTCCTAGCCTCCACAATCCCTCTCCACGTGTAGCTAGGATTGGAACCGAGACACGCAGACATCACATCTCCCCCCGGGTAATACTTCGCACTCATAATCCTCGCCCATAAGCTGTCTGGTTCCGTTACAAGCCTCCACACTTGCTTGCCTATCAACGCCAAATTGAACATGTGAAAATCACGAAACCCCATTCCTCCAATACTCTTAGGCTGACACAAACGCTTCCAAGACACCCAGCTAATACCTCTCTTTCCCTCCTCATGACCCCACCAAAACCGGGAAATAAGTGATCTAAGCTCGACACAGAATTGCGCAGGAATTTTAAAGATGCTCATCACATAGGTATGGAGTGAATTGGCCACAGCCTTTATAAGGACCTCCCTACCAGCCCTAGACAACATTTTTCCACGCCACCCATTCAGTCTTTTGCTCAGCTTATCTCTCAGAATATCAGTAAGGGCCTTTTTAGACCGGCCCACCACCGTGGGAAGGCCTAAGTACCGTGTTTGCTCAGCCACTTCCGCAACACCCAATCTCGTCGCCAGATTACTACGCTTCTGTATCGGCACCCCCTTGCTAAAAGATACAGTCGTCTTATCCAAGCTCACCAGCTGTCCCGAAGCATCCTCATATCGGTGTAAAATATCATTAATTTTATCAGCTTCACCAATATTAGCCCTCGCAAAAAATATACTATCGTCTGCAAACAGCAAATGAGACACAGCTGGCGCAAAGTTTGTAATCCGAACCCCATGCAAACATCCCGTCTCAACAGCCCTCCGCATTTGACTGGATAACACTTCAGCGCAAAGAATAAATAAATACGGTGACAGAGGATCACCCTGTCGCAAACCACGAGACGGTCTGAATTCGGATGAAGGATGCCCATTAATTAAAACCGAGAAAGAAACCGTGGTCACGCATTCCATCACCCGTGATATCCAAGCCCTATCAAACCCAATCGCATTAAGGACCCTCTCCAAGAAAACCCATTCCACTCTGTCATACGCTTTCGCCATATCGAGCTTAAGAGCCATGTATCCCTCCTTGCTTTGCGAATTCTTCATATGGTGAAAAATTTCGAACGCAATCATAACATTGTCTGAAATGGCCCGGCCCGGAGTAAAGGCACTCTGATTCTCCGACACTATCTCCCCAAGGAATTCTTTCAGCCTATTAGCCAGCACTTTTGAGACCAGTTTGTAGGCAACGTTACATAAGCTGATCGGTCTAAAATCGCGGATTTTATCTGGAGCTTTCTTCTTCGGAATCAGCACTATGTTCGTTTTATTGAGCGCCCTAGGTGATAATTCGCCTCTCAGAATAGCCAGGACCGTACTGATCACCTCCGTGCCTAGATGTCCCCAATAAGTTTGATAAAAAAGACCATTCATCCCGTCAGGACCTGGAGCTTTCAGAGGGTGCATCTGAGAAAGCGCTTCTAAATTTTCCTCCTCCTGATATTCACGTCGCAAGCCTCTATTCATCTCATCAGAAACTCTACTCTCCACCCCAGCAAGTAAATCAGGCGGCACCACTGGATTAGAAGTCAGGAACAAATTTTGAAAATACCCATTAGCCACACGCGCCACCTCCTCATCGCCAGTACGAATAACACCCTCGTCGTCAACAAGCTTTGCAATATAATTCTTTTGTTTGCGCTCACCTGCTCGTAAATGAAAGAATTTGGTATTTTTATCCCCGTCCTTCAACCACAAAGTTCTCGACCTTTGCCTCCAGTACTGTTCCTCTTGCTTTCTCAAATTGGCTAACTCGGCTATCAGTTTACGGCGTTTCTGGACATTAGCCTCCGTTCTCTCCGCTGCATTAAGGGTATTCAAAAGCCGCTGCTTGTTTCCAATACCACGCCCTATCTGTGAAATGCTCGTCCCCTTCCAACGACGAAGCTCAGCTGCACATTCTCCCAGAACCCGTACCAACGAACCCCTACCTCGTGCTATCCCCCTCTCCACTGCCTCCTCGCACTCCTCATTCCCGACCCACATTTGTTCGAATCTAAAACATCGCTTCCGGGGTTCACCTTTCTCCCTGATATTTAAAACGAGCTTTATCGGAGCGTGGTCCGACCATTCACGATCTAAATAGAAGAGACGCGCAAAAGGGAACATGTCCTGCCATAAAACCGTACAAAGCGCCCTATCAAGCATACACTGCCGGTTGTCTTCCACCGATTGTCCATTGTCATAAGAGAAATTTTACCCCTCCCATGTCACATCTTTAAGACCACAATCATCAATAGCAGCTCTGAAGTTATTCATTTGCCATTGAGGTCGGCTTCCACCTTTCATCTCAGTCGAAAAGAGAATCTCATTATAGTCACCTATACACACCCAAGGTAGTCGGGATTGACTCCCCAACAGCCTTAATAATTCCCATGACAAATGACGATCGGACACAACAGTCCATCCATAAAAACCCGTTACTCTCCAATCCCCTCCCTCCCCTTGGACAATGAAGTCCATGTGATAAACCGATGTAGAAACGAAAGAACACGTCAGCTCCTTTTTCCACATCATCGCTAGCCCTCCAGACCGCCCTACACTATCTACCTCCATACCAAAGTAACCGTCAAACCTCTCCCTCACCCTCCTCATTTCACGACCACTCAATTTCGTTTCACAGAGAAAAAGAATGGCCGGGGCTTCTCTCCGTACCAAGGTACGGAGTGCAGTAACCGTGTCGGGGTTGCCCAAGCCCCGACAGTTGATGCTTAGGATACTCATTGGGCCCGGCGGGGTTGACCTCCGTCAACCTCCGCCTCAGGTATTAAGACGCCCCCGTCTTTGGATGATTTCGCTTTCTTCTGACACCCTCCATCCACCTGCTCGTCCCTACTCCTCTTCAAACTCCCCATATACAGCATCTTGGACTGACCTCCCTCCTCCCTCTCTTCTCCCCTCCCTTCCCCCTCTGGCCTTGCAAACCTCACCCATCCCCTAGAATTCCCTCCTCCCCCTTTCTCATTTCCCGGCAAACATTCCAAGGAAATGACAGAGTTCCTCCCCAGCTGCCCTGCCTCCTCTTTTTCTCCCACCTCTCCTTCCTCATACTGCACATCTAGCCTGCATCCACTATCACCAGTCTGCATCTCCCCCTGCCCCGTCACCATGTTAACTCCCCCAGTCCCCTCGTTTAACTGCACACCCCCCATATCACCTGCTAACTCCTCACTCCCCTTCTCGTTATGACAGTGAACAGGCCGCATCTTTTTATTCCGCAGGTCAAGAGCAATATTTTTCAGTTTTTCTATCATATTTGTAATCGTCTCCTCAGACTCCTTCACACTCACCTCATCGAATTTAGCCCTTAGGTCTTTCGCTACCCTCCCAGAGCACTCCTTCGATGTTTTGATAACCTTCCAGGGCGAAGCTCGCAACCATTCTCCAAACTTAAGATCCTCGTCTTCATACGGACCATCTTCGCAATCTTTCTCCCCATGCCCAATCACACCACAACCATAGCAGTAGGTTGGTAGTCTTTCATATTTTACGCTGAAATTTACCGTACGTCCATCACGCATTCGAATAGGAATTTCTGCCTTCAACGGTTTCCTAATGTCATACAAAACCCTAACTCTTATAGCCCTATCAAGTTCGGGATTAGGGCCGTGTTCGAAGTGCATGAAATTACCCAGACAATCTCCTAACCGTTTCGCATTTGACAAACTCGTTCTCCCAGCGAGAGGAAGATCGTAGATTCGTGCCCAAATAGGAAATAAATGTAGCGACGAATCAGTAATCTTACCAGACTGGTTAGGCTCATCGAAACACCACAAAAATTTGTCGAAATGCCATGGTTGCCCTTCCAAAACCCTCGCTTTATCACGTTCGGATTCAAAGCGAAAGATGAATTTTTTCTCTTTTGCGTCAACCACATTACCCATGATCGGTTTTGATGGATTCCATAGCTTGATGATAGTTTCGATAGCCGCCTTTACGTTAACTGCCCTCGTTGCCCACAATTTCCCTACCAACAGGATCCTCCCTGCCTCCGTGACATCACCCTCCTCCTCCTCCCACACCAACGGATCCTCGGTTTCCCCCATCGGCTGTTTCCCTTCCCGGTGAAGGCCCTTTGATCCACTCTCCATCGGCACCTGCACACAAAAACCAAAAGACAAAAAACAAAAATCGCAGACCTACTCACAATCGAAATCGTGAGTAAATCCTCGAGAAAGAGGAAGAACAAAAGAGAAAATTTTGACAGGAGCAAAGAAACGAAGACGGAAGCCCTAGGAAACCCTAGACTTTTTTGTCTTATATAATCACAATTTATTGATTTGGTGTGATAAACGAGGAGAAATACATGGGAAATGTATAAGGTATTATTGGTTCTACTTGTTGCTTTGACAGGAGCAAAGAAACTAATGTTTTGATTTCGTTCTACTTGTAAACCTGTTTAGTCAAGTGTTATGCACTGCGCTGGGTGATAATAAAACTTTGGTCAAAGTCCTATTTTTATTATTTCAAATATTTACTCCCTTCTATTTTGATATGACATTCAACTTTTCATAAGTTTTTGTTGAATTTAAGGTGAATAGTGTGCATTTTTTTTATGTAGGGGAAATGAATAGAATTGAATTGGAGGTGAATGATGTTCTTTAGGTGAGGAATGCTATGTCAAAAGAAATTGATTAGTATAGATGGATTTGGGTGGGAAATGAGAATGAGTTATGATCATGGGTTAGTTAGTTGGGCAGGGCTAATTAATTGGGTTTAGTCAATGATGGGTTGGGATAATTAGGTGGATTTGGGTAAGTTAATAAGTGGCATATTTTGTAAAATGCGAAACACAAGGACAATACTCGGACAATATGGTCATTGTGTAACTTGAAATTTTTTCATATAAGGAAATAGGGAAGAAAAACTGAATTATTCGAATAAGAAAATAGGGAAGGAAACCGTAAATAAGGGGAAGTAAGAAAGAAACATTAAGGCTCTGTTTGGCAGTGCATTTCAGGTACCTGATTTGGTTAAAGTAGTTTATTTGACCAAAATTTCAGGTACTTTATTTTTTTGTAAGCGTTTCGCAAAAAAGTTTATTTGGTTAAATAAGCTACCTGAAATGAAATGCTACCTAGAGTAGCATTTGAGATTTCAGGTACCTGATTTGGTTTGATTTTCCGTTTTTACCCTTTAAATCTATTCTATTAAATAATTATCATATCTTTTTACGTCATTTCATCAAAATAAGTTACCTTTTCAGTTAGTTTGCCAAACATTTCTTTATATAATCAGCTATCTTATCAGTTACATTTTCAGGTTTCAGTTACCTTTTCAGTTTCCAGCTACCTTTTCAGGTTTCAGTTGTTTTTTCAGTTAGTGTTATCAAACATGACCTAAATACTCCCTTTTATTCTTAATAACCCTCCCCTTTCATTGAGGGCACGAGAATTAAGGGAGAGGAGTATTATATGGTAAAGTATTGTAGTGAGGTAGGAGATTGGAGAGAGGGAAAGTATTGTGTGATTAAAATAAGTATTGTTGTGGGGTAAGGTGATTAAAATAAGTATTATTGTGGGGTAAGGTGATTAAAATAAGATAAAATATGAGTATTGTGGGGTATTGTTGTGGGGTGGGGTGATTAAAATAAGTATAAAAGTTTGCCAAATAAGAAAATAAATAGAGTATTGTGAATAGACCAAGAAGGAAATAGGGAGAGTTATTTAGAATAGGAGGGAGTATGAAGTTATTCAATTGGCAAAGCTACTAAAGTGACTATTAACGAGTCTAGAGTCCCAATCACCAAAATGATTTGTGGGTATATTCCCTCGCCGTATTTACCCATTTCTTCCTTCTTTCCTTTCTCGTGCTAGTTGAATTTTCTTCTCTCCTTCTTTTTTTTAGATAGTTTTGTGTGGTACAAATTTAATTACACCTACAGTAAAGTAGGGTAGAGTGTTTTGTGTGATTCAAAATTATTTCCTAGTATGAAAGAAATGAGTAAATATGATGGAGTATTATTTTGCAATCACACCTCAAAAATTTCCAACCATTTCATTTGAGAATAGTACCAATTATCAATCCAACACGAGCTTTATGCAATCAGAGGTCTGAAACACCTAGAAAAAGGAAAAGAATTTGCGGCCCAAAATATTTGCACAACCAAAAAACAGAACATATAACTACGACGATAGTGAAAGCAAAACGCAAATACAAGTACAAGTGGCCCTTTATGTGACGATACCAAATTGACCTCCCACCTTCACATTTCACCTTCATAAACTCCACGCTCCATAGTCCATATATGCATACCAATTGCATTCGATAAAAGCCGGTTCTATGAATTATCAATTATATAATATAAAACGATCATGATTCATGATACCTCTCATCTTTGAATTTATACCATTTATTTAATGAATTAAATTTGGATTTTTGGCAATATTATCTTTCGATTGAGTTAAGTTCGTGTAAGTGAAATCAGGTCGGATAATAAATGGGTGACGATTGAGATTGAGCTTAGTTTATTCAATATTGATGTATCAAGCTGGTGAATAAACTAAACTCATATAATTAGAAGAAGATGAGAGGTATCATGAATCACAATCGTTTAGTCAGTGTTGGTTTAGTATGGTTTTTGAAGTGACCCAACGACCCGGAATGATTTGACTTGATAAATGACCCGATCCGAGGTGACCCAACCCGAATAACCCATTTACCAGGTCTAGTCATAGACTCATAGTGTTGTTTTAGTATAGTTTTTGAAAAAATAAGAGTAAATTATCAATAACTCCCTTTTAAAATACACTTTTTAAGACTTACCTTTGTTTAAAAAATGTATAAAAATTACACTCAAAATATTGCAAAAATTTAAAAATTGCTCCCAAACCCCTATATTTGCATTTTTATTACAAAAATACCCTTATAATTTAGAAACACCAAAACTTATGAGAGACGGACTCTTACTAAGTTATTTAGAGACCAATTTTCCGTATCCATTTATTTGTTTTTCGTGACCCTTTTTATTGTTGATCGTGATATAATTTCATATCTATTATCTATTTACACAGTAAATGTATCCATTCTATAATTAAATTTATACCTATTTTAATAACTCTAATACCATTTTTTTTTTAAATTGTAAAATAATCTCTTAATAAACTTATAGAGAGACCATCTCTCAAAAGACTTACAAAATCATAGAAATTTGTTCCATACCCCTATATTTGCATTTTTTATAAAAAATAATCCAAACCCAAAATTAACCCGGCCCAAAGTTGACCCGATCCCCTACCCAACCCGATTGATCCGTTTGCTAGGTCTACCGGATCCTAACCATCGTTCGATACCGTGCATGGTACGCGCTCTCAAATAGACGTAGAGTCCGCCCCCAACAAGTAGCGGCTGATAATAAAAGTCCAGCAATGGAGGAAACGCCACGTATACACACACATCAAACCAAAGCATCTCCCTTTCGCATCTTCGTCTCTCTCATACATACGCATGGCAGTCCACAATTTTCATCATCATCATTTCATCAATCTGTAATTTATTTATCCCCAATTTTCGCAATTAATTCTACGCTCTTCAACCCCAGGGTTTCCAAAAGTTGCGAAATTTTCGAATTTCCAGGTAATCTAATCATCTGATCGATTAATTTGTATATATGTATCTGTGTATGTTTATCGTAATTTAAGGAATTCGTCGAATTGTGAAGTTTGTTAATAATTTAATATCAAATATGATCGATGTGATGAATTGTACTCGTAGTAGTAATGATGATAGTGGTAGTAGTAGTGGTAATTTGACGGATTTGAATTCCAATAATAATGCGGTTAATGATGAGATGAACCCTAGGGTTAAGTTTTTGTGTAGTTTTGGGGGAAGTATATTACCGCGGCCGCAAGACGGTAAACTTAGGTATGTAGGTGGTGAGACTCGTATTGTGAGTGTTCCACGTGAGGTAGGGTGTGATGAGTTGATGAGGAGGATGAGGGAATTGTATGACGGTGTGTCGATTTTGAAGTATCAGCAACCCGATGAGGATTTGGATGCGCTTGTTTCTGTTGTGAATGACGATGATGTGACTAATATGATGGAGGAGTATGATAAGTTGGGCCCTGGGGATGGGTTTACCAGGCTTAGGATATTCTTGTTTTCGCATCCTGAGCAGGATATGTCGCCTCATTTTATCGATGGGGATGAGAGGGATACGGAGAGGAGGTATGTGGATGCTTTGAATAGTGTTAGTGATTCTCCGGAGTATAGGAGGCGAGGGGTTGGTGATTCTCCGGTTTTGACACCGGTTGATGAGGTTCAGATTGCGGATCAGTTGTTTAAATCGATGAATCTTGATGGTAGTGTTCATAATTTGAGGAATTATGAGATGGATATGCATCCGTATAATTTGAGGCAGCTCGCTGTTCCTACTTTGGGGTCAGGTCAACTTCAGGGATATGTTGCACAGCAACGGTATAATGAGGAAGGCCAGTGGAGTCCTGCATACTATTCCCCGAGATATGGAGGTGGGCCTCATGATGCACGCCCGTTGACAGAAAATCCATCACCGCCTACCTCTGCTCGTTATCGCGGGGGACTGCCAGAGGGGCAGGATAAGTTAATGATGGATAGGTTTCCTGAGGAATCTAGTCATTTGCACGTGAATAGTCAAATCCCATTTGATCAGCAAAATCAATACCCCGATAATGTGGTTTGGTTGCCGGCTGGTGGTGTGCCGCTTGACAGGGGTGGATTTCCTGGCAACATACTTAACGGACCAAGTGCTGTTGATGGTTCAAATGTATGTGGGCATTGCAAGATGGGTTTGACTTTCCAAAGGAACCCATCGTCCTCCGACTTTCACTGGAAGCCTGAAGACCAGTCTCACCCAGAACAACCTAACATGGGAAATGGGTTCCCTCAGGTTTCAAATCCTTGTGTTGAATGTCTTCCTAGAAGGGAAGCTGCTTTGCTAAACACAGACCCAAAATTACATCATAGTGTTTACAGCAGAGAGCAGGTTGATCCTCATCTGCATTACAATGAAACCCAATTTCCGGACAGAGGGTGGATGTTACAAAATCAGGTACGGATGGATGAGCAGAGAGCACCAATTTCTGGAGTTGGAAGGTTAGCTGATCATTACTCCTTTAATGGCACTGGAACAAATACACATGTTGGGCAGACGAATGTACCTGAGGGGAATCTTGCGCCCACTAGTTATGCACACCATGACGATCCACGCTACATTCGAGCAGGTGTTGATGCTGGGCCCCATGTTCATATCCCGTTGGAGGACCCAAGTCTGCGCATTTCAAATATGCCAAATTCTTATGGAGTAAATACAGCTCAGCAAGTATTACACAGCAATCCCTCTGCACAGGGTATGTGGAGAAATGCCCCTACCCCAGTGCATGTACCACCTCCTGTATATGACTCATATAACATTCAGCAAAGAACCGGTTTGCCCAGCCCAGCTCCTCCTCGGAACAATTATGAGGATAATCCTAGCTTATTTGTTGGGGGTGATCATAGTCCTTGGGTCGAATCCTTTCACAGGATATTGGGAGGTAATGAATCTAGTGCGCAGGAATATTCCCACGTCAATATTCAGAATTCGAGTCCTGGTGCTCCTTATAATGATATTCAGAAGACATTTACTCAAGATCAATTACGAAACCCACCTAGTATGTTGAATGTTCCTTCTCCGCTGGAAGCAAGGAGATCATCAGGGTTACCTTCAATTTTGTTAAATGACAATTTACTGCCTTCTCATGGTATGGGTTACACTCCAGTACAAAGAGATAACACTGGTAACATTGAGGCCAGATTTGACGAAATAAGCGTTCATTGTGAAGCAAGTGAAACAACTCACCTGAGAGATACTGAGCAGTCAGATCTACCTGGCGTTTCCCCGGCTGAGAATAAAAATGTTGCTGAAAAGAGTTCTGATGCGGCAGCATTTGGATCCTCTAGCATAAAGGCTGATAAGGAGGCCATGAATAGCATTCGTCCAGGAGTTACCAACGCTAATCCTCTGGCAGAAAATGAAGAGTTGAGTTTCTTACCCGAGTTAATTGCTTCTGCCAAGAGAACAAAGATGGAGAGTGTTGAAATGGTGAAAGCCAGAGCTCATGAAGACAACAGTTGTGTTATCTTGCAAGACCAACCAACGAAGCTGGCTAATGTTGATGAAATAGAAACACAGGTCAGATTTAGACACTTATATTTTAATTGTTCTGATGAATCTCTGGTATGTGTGCTTGTCGATTTTTCAGTCTGAGGTGAAATTCTTAACTGTTCCATAGGGTGTTGATGGGCACTCTGAGGGTGGATCTGGTGATGAAAATGTTGATGCCTCTATGATTGAGCCCACGAGGGCTGAAGAAGAAGCCATTGCCAGAGGACTTCAGGTTACTTTTTTATTTCCAGCCTTTTGTAATTTCGCTTCCTTTTGAGCGAGTGAGTGAGTACGAGGATTGAGAGAATCAATGTAGCCCTCATTAGGATCTGGTGTTCGAACTGACAGGCCTAACCTCTAATAGGCTTTTCGAAGAGGTGCACATACCTATATATTGGCTATGCCTGTGACTGCCTACCGTTTCTCTTTCATATTGGTTTCCTAACATTGGCCATGCATTTTTCTACCACACTGTTCATAAATTGAAATTGGTTACACAATTTTATGTAGTGAAATCCCCTGGTTAAATGAGCTGTTATGCTTACAGTTTGCGGTCCTTCTTAAATGTAGTAATAATTTTTATTTATTTATTTATGTAGACCATTAAGAGTGCTGATCTTGAGGAGATTCGGGAGCTTGGCACTGGTACTTATGGCTCTGTTTATTATGGAAAGTGGAAAGGTTCTGACGTGGCTATAAAAAGAATAAAAGCTAGCTGCTTTGTTGCACGGCCTTCTGAAAGGGAACGCCTGGTATGTTCATCGTTTGTTTGCAATTAATGTTATCGTATTGTGGTTATTTTATCATTAGCGATGCACACTGGCTAAACTGATTAAAACATATTCTATTTCGGTTTTTAAAAATCGTTTTAATCTTTTCTCTCGATTTAAATTTTAAGTTTTTATAAAAGAAATCCGGAATTCGATTTGAAAAACCCTAAGTTTACCTTGACTTTCCATTACATTTTCGTTCTTCCTTTTTGTTTTTCATTTTCCCTTTTTTTATTCGCATTTTGAGGCGTGCGTTCACCCATGGACGGTTCGAAAGGATGATTCATGTCAGCCGACCTTTTGGGATTAAGGCTCTGATGTTGTTGTTGTTGTATAGACCCTGTACAAATGTACAATGCTTGCACGGTATTTATAAAATTTTACTTTTTACTATATTATTCATAAATTATAAATTGACAATTCATTACTTTTTAACATTTCTCATCATTGTATTTTGATTTGAGAAATAAATTAAAACAACCAAATTACTCCAGAGATTTATTAATGACATGAAATGTGTATTTTAATGAAAATATTTTCTTACACGAAATTAATGATATTATTTTATATTATACTCCCTCCAAATTTTTTTTACATCTTCTTTCCTTTTTTGGAGTCAAAGTTGAAAGCATTGCGCCCATAAATAAACGGAGAAGTAAAAAAATATTAAAACATAAAACTAAAATATTTATATTCATTATAAAAATCTCTTTCAATACAAAATATTATTTTCAACCAAAAAAATTTATATGTGTGTCGAAACGAACGATAAAAGTACTGTCCAGAGATCGTAATAAAGCAAACGGGAAGATAAAAAAAAATGGGAGGGAGTACTTTAACAAAAGAAAAAAAAAGAGAGGCAAATCTTCTGCACTAAATCTTTGCACATAGGGAATAATATCAAAATAGGAAAGTGGATAAGGGATTATCTCCAAATGGGAAATGAGTTTAAACTTAGCGCTTTTCCTATTCCTTCAGTATATAGGGGATAGGGGATGGTTATATCTAAATTGTACTTGCTCACTTGTTCTAACAAGAGCTTTTTTTCGTTCCCATGGAATGGTTTGTTATCACACCATGTTTAGCTTTTATAACGTCTCAGATTATTTGAATTTACCTTTGTTACAGATGCCTATAAAATAATTTTTCCTTATATTTTTGGGACAATCATGTTGTTGCTCTGATGTTGTAGATTGCCGACTTCTGGAAGGAGGCTCTTCTATTGAGTTCACTACATCATCCAAATGTTGTATCTTTCTATGGTATTGTACGGGATGGTCCTGATGGCTCCTTAGCTACAGTCACTGAATTCATGGTTAATGGATCATTGAAACAGTACTTGCAAAAGAAAGACAGGTAACTGTCATCTAAATTATCTAATTCACTACATGCTTAAATTGGCTCGTTTGGAGACTAAATTTTTAGCTAGTATTTTAGGGATTTATATTATCTCAGCTATGGTAGGTATCCGTAAGGAAGAGAACATGAAAGATTAGCTTTTGTTTTGGGCATATTTAAAAGTAATATAATGCAAAAAATTGTTGTTGCAAATATTTCTTACAGAACAATCGATCGCCGTAAGAGACTCATAATAGCAATGGACGTAGCGTTTGGAATGGAGTATTTGCATGGGAAGAACATAGTACACTTCGATTTGAAGTGTGAAAATCTTCTAGTCAACATGAGGGATCCACATAGACCAGTGTGTAAGGTAGTATGCTACCTTTATATGTTTATATACCTATTCGGGTTGTATACTAGATATTTATTCTTCATTTTTCTGACGGAATATTTTGCTCATGCTTCATCCTTCATGTTTTGTATGACACTTCATTTACCTCTGAGGCTCTGACCACTGCGCTTGGGTCATTTGCTCAAGTGATAATAAAAACTATAAATAAATACAGTCGAATGATAGCCTCATCTTCTCAGTAAATAGTTGTTTGTTTGTCTCTGATCCTTACCTACTTGTTGTGTGCTCATGGGATATTCATAGGTCTAAGTGTGCATATATATGACATATTTATGTTCTTGCAATCAATGCATCCAAGATACATATGTGAATATAATCATAGACAAAGATGAGAGCAATAGAAAATAGGTCTTCCAGGGATAGAAGCACTTTCAAACTTACCATTTTTGCATTCTTTGTTCCTTGAATGTCCTTGTATCTAAACCAAAAGTTGTTGTGCATGTCTTGTTCATGCCTTTGCACAAGTGAGTTACCTTGAGTTATATATATATATTTTTTACAGGAAATACTTGTGCTTTCTGTGATAACTGTGCGAATGTTAATCTAGATGGAGAAAATGATAACCAAATCTGTATATTTGGGATTGAAGTAATTGTAACATTGGATAGGGCGGTGCTCTCTCTCATAGTCTATGTCGGTTACGGGCCTTGACTTTATGTTCATGTGAATTGAATCCCTTTCTTTAGTCCTTGTATTTGTTTTGAAAATATTTTTTCCTTTTGTATCTCCCTTTTATCTAGAACCCATAAGCATTGGTTTGAGATATGAAACGAAGGATAGCCTTTTAATGGTAAACCTAGGCTCTAGCCAGGCAGTGGGGTGGCGTTCACTATACCTTTTCTTGTTTTGCCACGTAAGATTGACGCTTCCACATGATAGCATATGTTAATGTAAATTATTATATCTGCCACTAGTATGGTAATGCTGGTGTTTGATCTCTTTCTAGATTGGTGATATGGGCTTGTCAAAGGTGAAGCAGCAGACTTTGGTGTCCGGTGGTGTTCGTGGGACTTTACCCTGGATGGCCCCTGAGTTACTTAGTGGAAAGAGCAACATGGTGACAGAGAAGGTAAGGTTTCTATCCTGATGCCTTCAAAGTGATGAAAAAAATAGAGGATTTTACAAGTTATTTTGATTTAGCCCATCACTTCATCTTATCCATGAAAAAAAATTCGAGCCTTTGGCTCTACTACCTAAGATAGATGCCACTAATGAGAATTAATTATCACTATGTTATCTTGATTCAAGGGAACGTTGATCCCCATTTGTAGCTCTTTTGACTAAAACTTTTCACTTGCTTATGTGTTGTAGATCGATGTTTACTCATTTGGAGTTGTAATGTGGGAGGTGCTTACTGGGGAGGAACCGTACAAAGAGATGCATTGTGCTTCTATCATTGGTATGTATACCCAGACCTCAAATGTTATGAAATTTCAACTTCTCTAATGCTAGTGATTTTACTCGTAATTTTTGGATTTTGATTAGGCTGAATGTGAATCGTATCCTTATTTCTAGTTATTACGAATAAAAGCAGTGAACTAAAACAAATTGCTTCGCCTTTCCAGTTGGAGCTGTAAGTGGCGGAGCTTATGAATGGGAATTATATGTTGCCTTGTAAAATTATACTCGTATTACATTTTAGATTTGAACTGTTTTGCACTACTTTGTGAGAAACTGAGATGTGTCTCTGTCTATGAGTTTTGAGGCTATCATTTGCGGGAGGCCTCGAGGCACTCGTGAATGGTGTTAACTTACCCTTGCACTGTCTTTGGATCAACTTAGAAGGATTAGTAGCTTATCCTGTCTTTATACTTTGGAATTAGACCCTGTATAGGTTTATTATGGGATCATTTTTTCGTGCGTTGATGTGCTTTATCTTGATTTCCTCACACACACCTCTTAATTTTATTTGGTGTTCTAAGTTGATCCAAGAACTGAACTGGAGAAGAGTGGTCCAAGGTTAAAAAATTGGTTTTACTTTAAATTATTCAAACAGAAACCTATTTGACTTTAGCTGTTCCACTGTGGAGGGATCATTGTTCTTTATTCTCATATGTAGAAACGAGAAAACGTCAGAAGACTAGGAGTGTCCTTTCTAGAAACCATTTAGCTTTCTCTAACAACAAGTTATGGCAAGGCTTCCTTCCACTTGAGTAGTTGAGCTTCCTTAGTTGATGCCAAATTTAGGCTGCCAAAGTGCCATTTTTGATTATGCTGATCATCAACTGATGTTACGTGGACTCTTTTTATTATCTTGCATCCCTCTGTATGTCAAACACTCGAAACTTGGACATAGGTGACTGTTGAGCACTTCATTTTAAGCCAAACATGAGGATTTATCATACTTCTAAGTTCTAACGGAGTCTAATTAACATAGCTGCTATTTGAGTTCGGGTCTGGATCCAAGTCACTCCATGTGGGTACAAACTCCTGGACTTGTAATTGGAGTCATGCCTGAGTAGCAATATCAGCTAGTCTAGTGGTTTCTCCTTGGAAAATATGAGGGATTGGTTTGACGAGGGAAGCTTAGGTAGCTAGGTGTTTAGTTCAAGTAAAAGTTGCTTAAATTAAGGCAATTTATGCATACATGATACACACGGGGTTAGAACATGACATTCAAATTTAATTTTTTTTTTTTTAAAAATGGGTTTAATTTTGCAGCAAGTTGCTTACAGCTGTTTATTTTTTTACTCTGATGAACACCTACCGATGGGTTTTTAAATTTTGCCACCGTAATAATTCTCACAGCTGCTGTAATTATGTAGTACTCCGTATTTATTATTTGCTCCCTGTCTGTTATTCATAGGTGGTATAGTAAATAACGCATTACGTCCCCAAATTCCAACATGGTGTGATCCTGAATGGAAGTCTTTGATGGAAAGCTGTTGGGCATCTGACCCAAATGAGAGGCCATCATTTCCTGAGATCTCTCAGAAGTTGAGGGGTATGGCAGCTGCAATGAACATTAAATGACGTTAGGGACCTATGACTTCACCGGTTCCAATTTCTATAACCAGGTCCCGCTTATATTTCAATGATGCACTATACCTTGCGCGCTGCTATTCCATATATTTTCGTTATGCAAAAACGTCATATATAATTCCTTTGGGTGTAACTTAGCACAGTTCTACTTGAATTCAGAAAGATCAGAAGCTTGGAAGTGCTATCATAAACCGAATGTAAGTTTTCTGCTGTGGCCTGTGGGTAAAAGTTGCATTTATAGGTCGCCTTGCTTTGTTCAAGTGTTCCGTTTATATGATTTAATTGTCATCTCTGTGCAGAATGGCTTGATGACGGAGATAGTCATTGGTCCGCCCATAACTCCATAAGACGAGTGTTATTTATTTCTAAGCAGAAGTCTTGTGGTGGGTTGTACATAAATCAACAGACAATCAATTATAGGAAAATCTATAAACGATGATGATGAAATATTTGTGGAGTTTGGATCTGATCTACTTTTTCCGTCAACCCTTGGTATACATCGTAGAATAGGAATAAATTCTGTGTAATATACCTCTTATCGTAAAAAATTGTATTTATTTATACTCCCCGAATTACTTCGGTGGCAGCTCATATGAGTGCATTTTTCCCACGGGATCAAAGTATTGTGCCACGGTTCAGGTGGTTGTTTACTGGAATACCTTTCCTATATGTAATTTGTTCCACTCCTCGGAGAGTAAGGTGTATATCAGCTAAGATTACCTTCCCTAGCTCTTGCGACAAGTAACCGAGGATGATTAACTAAAATAAGGAGGTTTTTGGTGTTTCTAAGTAGGATCCAAAGAAAGATGGAGCAGTTAAGATACTTCCATTATAGCAGTAAAGTAGTGTGTTTATTATTTGTAGTGCGCATCATTATCATCACTATTATTCATAATATATATCTTTGATGGTCCATTTTCCTGCTGCAGGTAACTACTTAAATTGCAATATTTTTAGCAAATAATGTTAATAATGCTTGCTTATCAAAAATATGGTTGACTTTGTGTTCGGTTACATTATTCTAATTTTTCTTTGATAAAATATACTTGCGTATATATATATGGTCAGTCTTTGTATTTGGCTGGTATTTACAGAACCAGACTGTAAATAGGCTAATCTAATTGTTGTGTTTGTCCCTAAAATAGAGGTGATAATGATATGAGACAACTCGCTAGCAGCTGTTGCTTGGCTCGGTCAAAGCTTGGCTTGTACAAGCTTAGGCTCGGCTTCATTACTTAATGATTCAAGTCGAAATGTTGGTTTGGCTTGAAAAGTCCGCGAGCAGCTCAAAATTTTGTGAAAATAATTTCCTGATCTTATTTTATAAAAATATTTTTCATGATTATATCATTGTATGACCATGTGAAATGTTTTCACTAGTTTGCTCAATATTTCTTTTATAGAACCTCCGAATTTTGTTAGTGAAATATTGAAAGATGGATAAAAAACCGATAACTGAACAATTATATATAGGCTCGAGCTCGAGTTAAAGCTCGCGAGCAATGAGCTCAATTTTTCCACTCGGGTGAGCTTGAGATCGGTTTGAGCTTGAGTTTTGTTACATGAGCACAAACAAACTGATTAAGGCCAAGGTCGTGCATGTTATCCCCCTATGACAGGCTGATTACACAATACTCCGTATAAAATAGGGTTTATTATTAATCTAAAAAGGCGGTATCAAATATTGTATTTAGATTGATTAATACAAAAGCTTTCTTATCTTTTAAAAGTTGACTAATAAGCAATAGTCTATCAAACAGATTCTTGTTCTTAAATTTGCATGTTTGTTCAAGTGAATGAAAATTTGAATGTCGGAAGTCACTATCGACGGAAACAAGTACTCCTTACGTACTACTCGTACTTATAAAGTATGAAGGTCAAACGTTGAGACATCAGCAATTTTGCATCCTTTAATTTGGGTGCGTTTATGGCACATTGATCTGCTGATGTATGACCTAATAATACTTGAACCTTTTGCTGAAAGTCAATTGTGTATCTTGTTATTCTAATTAAGTCACTTGAACCACGGTCGAGGAACGGGGTGAGACGTCAATGCCAAATTACCGAGGGTAACAATGATCTGGGTTTAAATTTCGTTAGTTACAAAATTACGCGACACAATAATACAAGTGATAAAAATGCAAATTAGACGACACAATAATCATACATATGATTTGCATGAAGGGTAACTTATTTAAAACAATCCTACAATAACAACATTACTCCAGTGTCTCAATAGCTTCTACAAATTGCAGGGTAAGAGGGTCAGATATACGTAACCTTACCCTTATATTAGCAATACAAAGAGATTATTTCCGAATTTCAAATGACCACACATAAATCACTACGAGAATTGCATTGAAGGACCGCTCTTTCATGCATGAAAAAGCTAGGATAAGTCTTAAGGTTGGTGTTATTGATGATGATGCAGTAACATAGATTCTAAGGGAGAAATATAAGACAAACAGATGATTGTTTTCTACTTTTCCTTACCCTCTAAAGATGTGACTCCATCTATTTGATGATTAATTAATTAAATAACTAATTAGTTAATTAATTAATTGTTATTTGTGGGAGTGAGTGTGCTTTTGAAATTTTGTTAGCTTCTATTTTGTAATTTTACATGTAGGGATGGGTTCTTCACATTCTTTGCTTTTCTAACTTGTTCTTCTTAACTAAACAATATAATATAAATTATAATATATTAAGAACATGATCAGTCCAATTAGAGGTCTAAATTAACCACTATTAATTATTAAGCAAGTTATAATAATGAACCAAGGTCAATGAGTGGTGCAACTCTCGCATGCAAAACTTTGAAATTTGAGCTAGAACCTTTCCCTTTGTTATTTTCTGCAAATACTTAAGATATTGAATTGCATGGTAGATATTAATTTTAGGGGTCGTTTGGTTGCCACTTAGAAAACATAGGCATTGGAAAATCCCATGATTTTGAAAAATATGGGTTGTTTGGTTGCCATAAATTTTGGAAAATGTAGGAATTAAAACTTCCCAGGAACTTCCAATGCCTACATGATGTAGGAAGTTGCTTACCTACTCCCCCCTTGGTCATTCGAAGTTCCTGTGGAATTTAATTCCTACATGAGCAACCAAACACTTTTCCGAAATTCACCCGAATTGGATGAGGGAACTTAATTCCCATGAATTGTATTTTCCTAGGAAAATTAAGTTCCTTGATCAACCAAACAACCCCTTAGTAAAGCATAGTCATAGTCATAAAGGTGGCCACTAAGTCGGGTTAGTGCGGGTCGGGTTAGATGTGGGGCAGACTGAACTCCTATTGTCTGGCGTAATTCAAACCCATATAAGGTTTATTATTTATTTTTTTGGATTTTCACCGGTCGAGGTTGACTGAATGGGAATCTTTGGCCCTGGCCCAACCTGGGTAGCTAGGGAGAACAGGTTGGATTGAAAAAGAATGGTGTAATGGTGCAGGCTGATACAAGATTATCCGTACTTTTGACCAGCTTTAGTCATAGCCATCTTAAAAATAATCAGTTTTTTGTTATTCTTTCTAATTTATACAATTCATGTATGCTTAGAATAAATAATTTCATAGTTGCTATTTCATACACAGCTTTTATAATATCGTACACAAATTATCATTGTTTTTTCCACTAGTTCATAGCTCTTCCTCGTAAAAAAATAAATTAAAATTCTCTCTTTTCTCTCTCGCTTCTCAAACCCTAACTAAGTTCCTTGAAAAATTTACAATTATGTATCTTAATTTGCAAATAACACAAGCACTTTTTACATTTTATTAATAATTTCAGTAATATGTGGTTTTGATTGAATTACTAAGCCTTTTATTTTTTAATTAGTTTAGACCCCGTGCAATAAATGCAAGATATATATATATATATATATATATATATATATATATATATATATATATATATATATATATATATATATATATATATATATATATATATATAGAGAGAGAGAGAGAGAGAGAGAGAGAGAGTTTTCTATTTTTATAAAATAGTATATAAAATTGGTACCTTATTATTTGTCCACATTTCTCCTCATTGTAATTTGCTTTGCTAAAAATAAGTTGGAACTAAAAATTAATTAAGAGAACTGATTAATGATCTGAAATGTATTTTAATGGAAATATTTTGATACCATAAAGCTAATGATTTTAATTTATAAATTTTCTTTATTTTTTTGTCACAAAACTAATAATTATAATAATGATTTACAGTTATGTTTTTATACCGAATATGTGTAAAGTCATTATCTAATAATAACATTAATGAAAGATGAGATGATATCTAGCAATTTTATAGTTTTATATCAAATTTATTTTATTTTAATTATAAATTATAATTTAGAGTTTAGTCAAATAATATAATTTGATGAAAGGATTAATTTTATTGATGAGATAATAAAATAAATTATAGTTATTAGTCTTTTTTTTCGTGAATGTACTTAAATGTCATTAATTTCCTTATGTAAGAATATGCATTTTGGAGGAAAACTTTTGAAATCACTTATTCTTTTATTATATAGAGGATTAACAAGACTATTTGTAATACTCGGATAATTTAGGACCCACAAAGGACCTAGGGACACGTGAGGGAACCCACGTATACTCAGAAGTAAAGGATGACCCCTCTTATGAGATCAAGTAAGACCTAAACTAGACCTAGTAGACTTCCAGTGGACCGAGTAGAATCCTTAATGGACCAAGTGAGTTGGCACTCGGTCGAGTGAGGAGTATACTCGACCGAGTGAGTGCCACTCGGTCGAGTGAACCGGTCACTTGGTCGAGTGGTGTTGTGCTGTACCCGAGAAATGATATTTCGGGATTCCATCCTATCCAAACCCTATCCCCTTCATTCTTCTTCTCCTTCCTTCTTACTCTAAAACACTCTCCCTTCTCTCTAAAATGCTCCATAAACCTCCTCCTTGGCCTTCAAGCTTGGATTAATGATGGAACACCCCTCCTAATTCTCGATCTACCTTTGTAAGTCGACATCCCACTTTTTCCTCTTTGTCTTATGGTAATTTCCAGTTAGGGTTTACTAAGAGAAATTAATTAGTGTTTAGTTATGTAAAATGAGTGATTAGTGACTATTAATAAGGGATTTTATGTTGTATTATAGTATAGAGTGATTTGTGATAGTTATTGTATGACTTATGTATGATGAGACGGTTTTATGAGATGGATACTTGGTGATTTCGATTAGCTTGTGGATTATTAAAAGGTAGGTTATCCTACTCGGTTTCAATATTGTGTATGCATATTTGAGTGTCTTTCCTTGTTAGTGCATACATGAGTCGGTTAATATGCATGTGAGATTGAATTCATGAAAGAGTCATATGTTTAATGTTGTTCTTCCCTTTATCATGTATGGTTGTGAATGTGTGGTGTTGGGAGTCTTTGGTGGTGGTACTTGATTGTTGAGGAGACGTAAGACGGTTGGGAAACCGTCTTGCGCTCGGGTCGCCCCTTGGAGTTTCCCATTCCAACGGGGATGTGCACATTAATGGCTTGAGTTACGGAGGGACTCGTGTGGTTGAGGCACGACGTCTGGCAGGGGATTCGGTTGGCTTCCGGACCGGACGGTACGTCTGGGCGTGTCCCGGTACCTTTGTGTGAGGTGTGGTGTCGTGGGTGTGTCCCTGGCACCGGTGGTTGTGCGTACGTCTGGGCGTGTCCCGGTACCGGTATGGTGATTGCATAATCGAGTCTCATTCACATAATTATGTCGCGTCTACACTTATCGAGTCATGTCTTATGTTTGTGTATTGAAATTGACGTTTGTTGTGTCCGTGTAAATGTCACCTATTTCCGGAGTGGCATGTGTCGATCCATATGATATTTCCGATCATATTGTAACGCCCCGAAAAACAAGCAGGTAGCTTAAAATAGGTCTTTTATTAATAATAGACAGCAGCGGAATTACAAGGGCGTCACCGTCGTATTCCCCCTTCGGAGAATACAAGGCTAAACAATTAAAATAAATAAACTATTAAAGCTTAAAACTATTTACAACTTATACTTATTATCTTCTATAATGTCAAATCCTCACACTTGACCTTCCCCGATACAACCACAGGCTGAGTATGACTCCAGTTCCTTCCACCGGCCTTATGTCATATTCTTTATTCAATAGAATTCTCCTTATTACCATATATCATCCAATAAAATAACTTACCAAAATACGGCATGGAACCAACCCGGTATCCCAAAAACATTATAAGACTACCATACCAACAAGATATATATGCATATGACACTAATGTCGGTATACCATTATTGAAAAGAGAAACATTATGGAGATCCGCACTCACCCAGGTCTAAGACCCACCTCCATGTACACAGTAACAAAATAATTTCATCGGGCCAACGCCCCTTAGTTCTCATGGGCCAACGCCCCTTTATTTATATATATTTGGAGTACTCCCGGAGCCAACGCCCCCTTCTGTGTACACAGGTTACGGCATAATGTTACCTCAAACTAATAATCGTATCTCGAATGCTACAATTGGCCAATGATGCATTATAACGACATTACTCTTATCACAATCATAACTTTATAAGACGGTAACTAATATAACATGTGAGCAGGATAATAATCATAAGATAAAAAATTAACAATAAAACTAATATAACAGATTATTTCTAATCTCTTATTTCAAAGGTAAACATTTACTTATATCGACGAAGGGTCCCGAAATCATACCTTACGCCAGTATAAAATATCTAATATGCTCACAAGTATTACCCCATTAGTGCTTCTGATCTCTTCCCCGGATGTAAAAATATGGCTTTTGGTTTCTTGGTGTTAAGCTCTCTGTTTCGCTACCTTTTTTTTCGTTAATGTTCTTTTTCTATAAGGTATTGTTAAATCTGACCGACTCATGTAGATGAGTCATGTATTCTACGTGGAGGTAAGGTGAAGTTTTTGTTTTTGTTTTCTTTCTCTTTTTTTTTTTATTATTATCTATAAAAGTAAAATTTACGTAAAATAAAAGATAATTTTACGGGTTATTACACATATGGGGAGCAGTTGTTTACAGGTTAGCCTTGGTAGCATGCGGGAGAAGGGGCGAGCCGTGATGACATTCGAGTCGAGCATAGTTGATTAGATTAGTTAGTTGTCATGAGTTGTATCATTCATTTCATTTATTCACTTTTTTTTTATGACGAGGGGGTTGAATCCCCCCGGGCCCATGCATTCCCGCACCACCACATGGACCATGTAAGCCACCCCCTTCGGGGGCTACAATGGCCAAGTGATCATCGCCCTAGCTGGTAGTCGAACTCATTTATGTTAATCATTTCTCAATTGCGACTCCGATTTCACCGCCTCGGGAAACCGAGAAGGTAACATCTCCCAATTACCTTGGCCGGGTAAGAAGGGGGTGTTACACTATTTATCTACAATTAGGGTTTAATGTGGTTGAGCGCGGGGCATGGCGGTACGCGTAGTTGAGGGTGGTTATGGTTGGGGTTTGACGACGTTGGAGGGACTAGATATGAGCGGTCATCATTAGAGGGGGTTGGGCGTGCGTGGGTGGCACCGTGGGGCTGACAGCTGAGAAGGATGGACTGTGGACTGGGGATTGTCGGCGCCAGGTGGGGCTAGTTTGTTGAGTTGTCTTTATTTTTTATGAAGTTAATAATGGTAGACGATGTAGGAGATGCGCAGGCAAAAATTGAAATTTGCATGTACTCCCTCTGTCCCGGTCAATTGTTGTCCTTTGATTTTGGATAGTTTTTAGTACAAAGACGAAAGAAAGAAGAGGGGGGCCAATTACTAAATGATAAGTTGGTCAAATTTAGTATGAATGATCGAATTACTCATCAAGTTCATTCTTAAAATAGAAAGCATAACAATTGACTGAAAAACCCAAAAATTGAATAGGACAATAAATGACGGGGATACAGGGAGTATGTTGAAGCAAATGATTCCAGTTTGAAGAGTATGTTGAAGCAAATGATTCTAGTTTGAGATATAGAAGAATTTCGTACGAGCATTATAAGCTCCTAAGCAATGGATAATTGTGAAAGTTTAATTGATGAAGGGAACGATATTATTGTTATTCATCTCAAAGCAAGAGAACAATCCTATTACATATATACAACTCTCCTAAGCTTTCATAAGATTTACCCTATTATCTTATTGCCTAAGCTAACATATACATTGCCTAAACTACATAGGATTATATACACCAAATAATATGCAAGATCAGAATAATATCAATGAGATATTATTCTTACACTCCCCCTCAAGTTGGAGCACTTGGTAAACCAAGTCCCAACTTGAACTACAAATGGTCGAAGGACTCGCCTCCAAGAGCCTTAGTAAAAAGGTCTGCAATCTGTTCTTTGTTGCGAGGATGAAAGGTATTGATGCTATTCGAAACCAAATGTTGACGAACGAAGTGGAAATCAATCTCAATATGCTTCGTTCGATCATGAAAAACTGGATTCTTGGCTATGTGTAGAGCCGCTTGATTATCGTAATACAAGTGCATAGGTTTCTCATGAAAAACTCCCAATGACGCAAGGAAGGATTTTATCCATAACAATTCACTAGTAACTGCGGCCATGGCTCGATATTCGGCCTCGGCTGTGGATTTTGCAACGGTCATTTGCTTTTTCGCCCGCCATGATATTGGTGACCCACCTAGCGAAACAAAGTAGCCACTTAACGGCCTCCTAGTTAGTGGACAATTAGCATAGTCGGAATCACAATAACCTTGAACTTGTAGACTTGCTTTCTTGCTCAATGTAATCCCTTTACTGGGATTTCGTTTAATATAGCGAACCACACGCAAGGCCGCGTCCCAATGTTCTTTACGCGGTTCATTCACGAATTGAGATAGGATATGGACTGCATAAACAAGGTCGGGTTTAGTTATAGTCAAGTACACCAAGCGTCCCACTAATCTACGGTATTTCATAACATCTTTTAACACGTATCCCTTCGCCAGAGCTAAATTGTGTCGTTGGGGAATGGGTGTGTAGACGGTCTTTGCCCCTGCCATGCCAGTTTCCAAAACAATACTCATGGCATATTTCCTCTGATTGAGGAAAATCCATTCACTCTGTGTGCCACCTCGATTCCGAGGAAATACTTGAGTCGTCCCAAGTCTTTAATGCCAAAATTGTTGTCGAGAAATGCCTTGAAATGCGCACAAGCATGCTTATCATTACCAACCACTATCATATCGTCTACATATACCAATACTCCAATGAATTCCCCATTCTGATTAAATGTGAACAATGAATAATCGGCCAATGATTGAACAAACCCATAATTTTTTACCAACACAGTTAACTTAGCGAACCAATTTCGCGATGCCTGTTTGAGTCCATAAATTAATTTCAACAATCTGCACACTTTGGCTTCCCCTTTCTTTTCGAATCCCTGTGGAATTTTCATGTATACTTCATCATCGAGGTCTCCATGAAGGAACGCATTATTTACGTCCAATTGCTCAATAAACCAACCCTTGATAACTGCAACCGCTAGCATACATCGTACACTAGTCATTTTCGTTATCGGCGCATAAGTTTCATGAAAATCTACCCCTTCTACTTGAGTAAAACCTTGCGCTACAAGTCTCGCCTTATATCGCTCCACTGTTCCATTTGCTTGGTATTTAATTTTGTATACCCATTTACATCCAATAGGTTTCTTGCCTTCTGGTAACGTAACAATTTTCCACGTTCCATTTTTCTCCAGTGCGTCTATTTCCTTTCGCATCGCTTCTCGCCACAAGAGGTCTCGTGCAGCTTCATGATAAAAAGTAGGCTCTCGGTTCTCATCGAGTTTTGCTATGAATGCCTTGTGAGATTGTGAGAAACAATTGGTAACAACATAATTAACTAATGGATAACGCGTACCTGATTCCGAGGATTTCGTTTGTGTGTGATGAGCATCGACAGTAGGGTAAATTATTCTTGTTGATTTGCAATAATAATCCTTTTTCCATATCGGCTCAAACTTCTCGCGAGCTCCTCTGCCAAATCGTTCTTCATGAGCTGTATCATTTCTTTGCTCCTCCCTGACTTCTTCATTAATTTTCAATTCATTATCGTGCACCTCATTGTTATTTGTCACCTCATTTTCATTTGGTGTATATTCAATGGCATTTTCATTATTTTCATTGATGTTGCCTGTCTCTGTACTTGGCTCGTGGTGCTGCTCAACCTGATCATTGCTCCCCCTTGCTACGTGGGTACCTCATCATCAATATCAAAAATATTTGGGACACCCGGATTACCTCTTAATGCACTGATGTCCCGCTGTTGTGAGGTCATTTCATTTTCCGTCACCAAATAAGGGTAAGTGTGCTCGTAAAAAATGATATCTCGTGACACAAAAACTCGTAAATCATACACCTTCCACCCCTTTTTGCTATAAGGATAACCGATAAAAATGCATCGTTTTCCCCGTTCCCCGAATTTGTCTTGTGGTTTGTCCTTATCGTGAACATAACAAAGGCAACCTAAGACCCTCAAATTTTCGTGGTTTGGTAATTTATGATAAAAAATTTCATACGGTGTTTTCCCATTTAGCAAAGGCGTGGGTGTTCTATTGATCAAATACGCTGCGGTCAATATACATTCACCCCAAAATTGGATAGGTAATCCGCCTTGAAACCGCAATGCCCTCGCTTTTTCAAGTATATGACGGCGTTTTCTCTCGACCCGTCCATTTTTTTGTGGTGTATCGGTATTGATAGTTTGAAACAAAATTCCATTTTCTTGACAATAATGTTGCATCGGTCCAGACAACAATTCCGTCCCATTATCACTCTGAATTATTTTGACACAAGTTTCGAATTGGGTCTTGACCATTTGGCAAAAGGATTTCATCAAGTCAGTGGCCTTACTTTTTTCTTTCATTAAGTACACCCATACTCCCCGACTGTGGTCATCGACTATGGTCAAAAAATAATGCGCACGGGTCAAATTAGCTACCCGATATTTTTCCCAAATATCATAATGTATTAAACCAAATAAAGTGTCACACCTTTTATTATTGATTTTAAAAGAATTACGAGCTTGTTTTGCCCTACAACACGAGTCACAAACCTCATCTGAAGTCCAATTTAAATTGCACCCGACTAAATCCGAAAAACAATTAAAAATTCCCTTAGAAGGATGTCCTAGCCTCTTGTGCCATAACCTTCCTTCCTTGGTTACTCCGGTATATGAGCCGTCACCTCGAGTTTGCTTGGCCGATAATAGTATACCCCTTGTTGATGCTCACCCCGTGCAATCTCCATCCTCGTATTCCGATCCTCCATTTCACAATAGTCGGGATAAAAAATTATTACGCAATTATTTTCACAGAACAATTGTTGGACAGATATGAGATCACAAATAGAACATCTTTCAAAACAAAATTCTTGCTTAATCGAATTGTCCCATGGACGTTGGCCTGAACTTATCTCCCGTCGGGTAGGCTTACAGTCGATGGGTCCTCATTCCAAACATTTTCTAGAAGATCGCGTCTCCCTGTCATATGGTGGGATGCTCCGCTGTCTATCAACCATTCAACATTAATAGTTAATTTCATACCTTGCAACTTCTCATTACCATTAGGACTTGCCATCAACAAGCTTTTTAGCCTTTCGATTTCTTCACTGGTGAAAGGTATATTTTGCTTTGCTGACTCTCCTTCTTTCGTTCCCAAGGAGCTGCCTACGGCATTAGCGTGATAGTTGCCTTGTCCACGACCTCTGCCTCTACCTCGATTTCCTGTACCACGGCCTCCTCTTCTTCCACGTCCCTTCTCACGTGCTTTCACCACCTCGTATCCATGCTTGTCATAGCAGTATTCCTCGGTGTGATAGTATTTTTTACAGTGAGTGCATTGGGGTAGCGCATCTTTTTCCTCTAACTTTGTTTTTGCCGTGAAACCTCTACCTGTTCCTTCATAATTCTTGACTGCCATCGCGGCTTCTTCACGCTCCTCTTTCACTTTGGTGACTGAGGTGTGGCGTTCTTCCCTCAAGACCAAGGCATAGGCACGAGGTAATGTGGTTATCGAGTCCTCCATCAACAAGTTAGACCTTATATTTCCATATAATTTTGTATCTAATCCCATTAAAAATTGATGTACCTTTTATTCCTCGCGTTCCTTTGTAATTGAGGCCGCTGCTCCGCAAGTACAGTTTTTGATCTTACTGTAATTCGCCAGTTCGTCCCAAATCATCTTCAGACGCGTGTAGTACTCAACCACGGAATCCCGTCCTTGCTTTCATTCATTCAATTCACCCTTTAACTGATGAACCCTAGGAGCGTTTCCCACTGAGTACCTTTCACGCAGCTCGTTCCAAATGTCTTCGATGGATTGAGAAAAAGTAATATTCGGATGTAACTTTGGGTCTATTACATTCCGAAGCCATGCTCTTAGCATCGCGTTACACTGGCGCCACGCCACCAACTCGATACTGTCCTCCTCTTCATCACTCTCCGGCTTCTTGACCTTCCCTTCGATGAATGCCAGTTTGTTTTTCGCATCAAGTCCCTTTTTCACAGCCTCTGCCCACATATCATAATTATTACCATCAAAGATAATTTGTGTGACATTCAAACTCGGGTTATCCGAAGGATGAAGATAAAGAGGCGATGTCATAGGGATCGTCTTTGGACTTCCCTTCATTCCTCCTTTTAATTTGTCGTCACTACCAGGCATGTTGTAGTCGACTTTGCTTTGAATCTTCGTTTTGAGAATTTATGTGTTTTCGTTTTTTTTTTTTTTTTTTTTTTCCGGATCTTTCAACTGCTCACGATACCATGTGAAAGTTTAATTGATGAAGGAAACGATATTATTATTATTCATCTCAAAGCAAGGGAACAATCCTATTACATATATACAACTCTCCTAAGATTTCATAAGCTTTACCCTATTATCTTATTGCCTAAGCTAACATATACATTACCTAAACTACATAGGATTATATACACCAAATAATATGCAAGATCAGAATAATATCAAGAATAATATCAATGAGATATTCTTCTTACAATAATGTATTTCACTTGTATCTATTGCTTGGAGGACTCATGACAAGTATAACATCTCGTGTGAAACCATCCTATATAACATGAGATCCGTGTAAAGATAAGTGAAGCCCAAAAGCAAGTTAATCGACATATTCGTCTGAATTCGACACTTAATAAGTGACATATTTGTCTTGAATCAACTCGAACAGACCAATGCAAGCTCCTATGCAATGGAATATGGATAATCTATTTCACTTGTATCTATTCCTAGGAGTCGTTAGTCTTTTTGATACCATGAATGATGATTCTCGTGCCCATTCTACCGTAATCCACTGACACCCAACGTGTTGGAAAGATAATTCGTAACAATGGATAACAGACAGAAACTTTAACGAAACAAGAGACAGAAATAGACTTATCGAGAACGGAATTGCAGCGCCGTGGTATAGAGGCCACTGACTTGAAAACTATATCGGCACGACCGTGGTGGTAATCGTCTCACGCCGATAGTTCCCCAAGGTTAACACTGCGACACCCCGTACACAACCACTCGTGTATGAGAGCCTTGGAACAAACAGAAACGAACCCAAAAATTACTCAGAAACAGATGAATATCATATTTGAGAGAGATAAGAGAGATATGAGAATTGTGTGTCTAAAATGATGAGAGAACAGCTCTATTTATAGTCGAAAATAGAGCTGTTACAGGCAAAAACGGAGGGTCAAACGGAGGAAATAAAGGAGACAATAAATCCCCTTAATGACAGTCAAATGGGAATTAAGGAGAATAAATATCCTTAATCACAGAGATTTTGTTTGACTGAGATTCGTTACAGGACTCCAAAAACACACACAAGCAAGGCCCAAAAAAAGATAAGATAACAGAGGGCCTTTGGCCCGGTGCTCTACCAAAACCCGAGCCCGAGCCGGGCCGGGCCAGCGCGCGCGCGTGTGTGTTTGGACCCAAACCCACAAGCCCAACAATCACCACAAAAGCCTCCTTGGTCCAATCTCTTACCCACCATTGGACCAAAGTTAATATAAACACAAGACATACATATCTCCTCACCGATGTGGGAGAGTGTATGAACCAAAAAACCAAAAACCTTTGGCTTTACTTGGCATCACACCAACAATCCCCCACTGATGATAAGGAAAAGCTAAAGAGAAATTTCTGGGTAAGGAAGGACTGTATACTTAAACGTTCAATGTCTTTCGACTTGAATTGACGTATTAGTGAAATGAGGCAACAACTTACTTTCAACAAGAGAATATCTTTCGATTTGAATTCCTTGTCGGTCTTCGGTCATTGATTCCCCCACAACACATATCATACCTTCAAAGACTGTTTTGTTCCGCGATTTCAAGTGCAACGCTTTTAAAGCCATGCGTTTATCCTGGTTTAGGTGAGTGCTCTAGTGAGAATTTTTATATTCTTACATAGATGGTGGCTGAACCATCACACCCCCAAAGGTAGCTCAAGTGCTTCTCAGTAGCACTTCTCATAAGAGCTATTAAGGACACAAAGTCCAACCTCATATAAAAACACAATCCATCAAGTGCGTCTCAAAGCACCACCAAAATTGGCTATGGATATCAAATGCCATAGGAATGAGCTATAGAATCCATCAAGTATCACATTCAAACTTGATTTAAGGACTTAAGCCCCATTCCCCTCGACATGTCAAGGACTACTCTCCTTGTTAACCCCTTAGTAAAGGGATCGACAAGATTACGTTCGGACTTCACATAGTCCAAAGCAATTACTCCATTTTTCAGAAGTTGTTTTACCACACCGTGCCTGATTCGAATATGTCGTCTCTTACTATTATAGACATTATTCTTAGCAACACTAATAGCTGCTTTACTATCACAGAGTAAGGAGACTGGTGCAACCTGTCCTCCCCACATGGGCATGTCTGCTAGTAAGTTCCTCAACCAATCTGCTTCTTGACCTGCCAACTCAAGAGCAATGAACTCAGATTCCATGGTAGAGCTTGCTATACAAGTCTGTTTTGCAGACTTCCACGATATAGCTCCTCCACCCAAAGTGAACACATAACCACTAGTGGAATGAATTTCATCATTATCTGCAACCCAATTTGCATCACAATATCCTTCTAACACAGCAGGAAATTTACCATAATGCAAACACAAATCAATTGTTCCTTTCAGGTATTTAAGTAAACGACGAAGTGCATTCCAATGCTCGGCACTGGGGTTATGTGTATATCGACTCAGTCTACTAACAGCATAAGCAATGTCTGGTCGAGTACAGTTCATGAGGAACATCACACTTCCTATAATTCTAGCATATTCTTCTTGTGAGACACTATCACCCAAGTTCTTACACAAAGATATACTAGCATCATAAGGAGTTCTAGCAGGTGTAACATCAAAACTGTTAAATTTCTTCAACACTTTTTCAACATAATGTGATTGACTAAGGGATATACCACTTGGGGTTTTCACAACTCTAACTCCAAGGATAACATCAGCTTCTCCTAAGTCTTTCATCTCAAACCGTGATGACAAAAATTGTTTGGTTTTATTTACAACAGATAAATTATTACCAAGAATTAACATGTCATCAACATATAAGCATATAATCACACAATCTGATCCAAACATTTTAGAATAGACACACGAATCAGAATTGTTAGTTATATAGCCATCGTCAGTCAAAGTGTTGTGAAATTTCTCATACCACTTTGTTTAGGTACTTGTTTCGAGACCATATAGTGATTTTCTCGGTTTACACCTTACTCTCTTGACCCTTTACCACAAAACCCTCGGGTTGCAACATATAGATCTCTTCATTTAGGTCACCATTCAAAAAAGCAGTTTTTACATCCATTTGATGTACTACAAGATCATGAATAGCAGCCAAAGCAACAAGAGTTCTAATGGTGGAAATTTTAGTCACAGGTGAGTAAGTATCAAAATAGTCAATATCTTTCTTTTGTGTAAACCCCCTCATCACAAGTCTGGCCTTGAACCTTTCTATTGTTCCATCAGGTCTCATTTTCTTTTTAAAGATCCATTTGCTACTAATGGGTTTACTACCTTTAGGCAAATCAGTTAACTCCCAAGTCTGATTAGAAACAATAGAATCTAGTTCATTTTTAATAGCTTCTTTCCAAAAAACAACATCTATAGATCTCATGGCCTCATCATATGTTTTTGGATCATCTTCTATTAAAAAAGCAGAAACAAGCTCATCAAAAGCACAAATATCACCTGCGATTTCAGATAAGTGAAGTCTGATAGCGTCAGTTCTGACGAAATCACTCCCGTAGCTCTTTTCAATTCTGGGCCTTTTGCTCCTTCTTGGTTCAACTGCATGATCCCCAGAAGTACTAGTGCTCGCATGCATAGAACTCACGATAAGGTTAACGAGCACAGAGAGAAACAACAGGGGCATCGGGTAGTGATACCGTTTCCTTCTTCAAAGGAAATACCTGCTCAAAAAACTCAAAGATCTCTAGCCTCGGATATAGACCTGTCACTTAAAGACATGAACCTATAAGCAGAACTGTTTTGAGCATAACCAATGAAAACGCAGTCATAAGTCTTAGGTCCAATGGTTGGCCTCCTAAAGCTAGGTAAGCCTACTTTAGCCAAACACCCCCACACCTTAAGGTAACTTAAGTTAGGAGCATAACCTTTCCACATCTCATAGGGTGTCTTGTCTAGTTTCTTATGAGGTACCCTGTTAAGAATATGACAAGCAAAGCACCGCTTCCCCCACATATCATCGAAAGGCGAACTTAAAAGCATAGCATTCATCATTTCTTTCAAAGTTCTATTTTTACGTTCAGTTACACCATTCGATTGAGGTAAGTATGGTGGGCTCTTTTCATGTATTAAACCATTTTTCTCACAAAAATCTACTAAATAACCAGAGCCATACTCTCCTCCGCGATCGGACCTGACTCTTTTAATCTTCCTATCAAGCTGATTTTCTACCTCAGTTTTGAACTTTATAAACATGTCCTCAGCTTCACTTTTATTTCTAAGCAAATATACTTTGGTATATCTAGAAAAATCATCAATAAAAGTGACATAATAATGTTTACCACCTCTGCTCATGGTGTTTTTGAAGTCAGCTAAGTCGGTGTGAATTAACTCAAGAAGACTCGTTTGTCTAGTTGTAACAGGTCTACTAGTTTTCTTAGCAAATTTGGCCTCGACACAACTAGGTCACTTCTCATGAGTTTCTGAAGATAACGAAGAAATAAGCGACATAGATTTGAGCCTTTTAATCGAATCAATATTCACATGACCTAATCTACCATGCCAAACATCAATAGACTCAAAGAATATAAGCGAAGTAGAAGCATTATTATTAATGATAGGAGAATCAACATTCAAAACAAATAAACCTCCACAGAGATAACCCTTGCCCACAAAATCCCCATTGCGCGACATTACAACCTTGTCAGCCTCAAAAACAAGTTTCAACCAGCTTTGTTTAGCAAGGCACCAGACACGAGGTTTCGACGCAAAGTAGGAACATACAAAACATTATTTAAAGCAAGAGTTTTCCCTGAGGTTAGTTTGAGAAAGATCTTGCCTTTGCCGGTGATAAAAGCAGAAGAAGAGTTACCCATGTAGACACATTGACCATCAAAGAACATCTTCAAATTCAAAGAAAGAGATCCTTGTTAGCACAAAGATGCCTTGAAGCTCCCGTATCCGAATCCAATCACTAGCATTTGCAACCAGATTAGCCTCAACCACTACAAAGAAGAATAATATCATCCTTTTTTCAAGAACATTAGCTTCAAAGCAGAACTTTCTTTTGAGGACATTGATAAGCTTTGTGACCCGTTTTCCCACAAACATAGCAAACCAGGTTTGGTTTACGGATCTTTGAGGCGAGTTTGGTGAACTTCCCTTGACCAGCTTTCTTGGCATTCTCGACCCTTGGGTGACCACGACCAGCTTTAGCCTTTCCCTTACCCTTGAACCTATCTTCCTTTGAAGACCCGCCGCTTTCAACAAGATTGGCTTTGACAATAGTAAGAGACAATTGGGCTGACTTATCTTTCAGACGATTAGCTTCTTCAGTCCTCATGTGGCCTACTAGCTCTTGAAGGGACAAATCTTTCTTCTTATGTTTCAAATGGTTCTTATACTCATTTCAGGAAGGGGGAAACTTTTCTAGCAAAACATTAGCCAAGAAAATTTCATCTAGTTTCATTCCCTCATTAGTGACATCAGCACACAAGTTCTCATAAACATGAACTTGCTCCATAATTGGTTTGTCATCTACCATTTGAAACCCAAGCCACTGCCCGACAACATATTTTTTCTTACCCGCATCGTCAGCCCCATATTTTTTCTCTAACAATTCCCATATAGTCTTAGCAGATTTATGGACCGAAAATAAATCAAAGAGGGTATTCGACATATGAGTAAGGAGATGGAACTTAACAGTTTTGTTATCCTTATCATGTTTCTTAATAGTCTCCTCATTCGACTTAACAAAGAATGAGACGAAGGTGGGGTAGATTCTACACTAGCGAGCGAATAACAGAGGGAGGGTCGAAAAAATAAAACATAGTCGATTTCTAATTGTTCAAAATACATAAGCAATTTCTGAGACCATCTTTTGTAGTTCATACCGTCTAAGGGTTCCAATTTCGACAATTCAGACAGAATTTTGTTTGAGACGGCAGCCATTGTTACGACAAATAATATAGTTTTCAAATTGTTGGAAAGATAATTCGTAACAATGGATAACAGACAAAAACTTTAACGAAACAAGAGACAGAAATAGACTTATCGAGAACGGAATTGCAGCGCCGTGGTATGGAGGCCACTGACTTGAAAACTATATCGGCACGACCGTGGTGGTAATCGTCTCACGCCGGTAATTCCCCAAGGTTAACACTGCGACACCCGTACACAACCACTCGTGTATGAGAGCCTTGGAACAAACAGAAACGAACCCAGAAATTACTCAGAAACAGATGAATATCATATTTGAGAGAGATAAGAGAGATATGAGAATTGTGTGTCTAAAGTGATGAGAGAACAGCTCTATTTATAGTCGAAAATAGAGCTGTTACAGGCAAAAACGGAGGGTCAAACGGAGGAAATAAAGGAGACAATAAATCCCCTTAATGACAGTCAAACGGGAATTAAGGAGCATAAATATCCTTAATCACAGAGATTTTGTTTGACTGAGATCCGTTACAGGACTCCAAAAACACACACAAGCCAGGCCCAAAAAAAGATAAGATAACAGAGGGCCTTCGGCCCGGTGCTCTACCCAGTCCCGAACCCAGGCCGCGCTGCCCCGATGCAGCGCCGTGGTATGGAGCCACGACTTGAAAACTATATCGGCACGACCGTGGTGGTAATCGTCTCACACCGGTAATTCCCCAAGGTTAACACTGCGACACCCGTACACAACCACTCGTGTATGAGAGCCTTGGAACAAACAGAAACGAACCCAGAAATTACTCAGAAACAGATGAATATCATATTTGAGAGAGATAATAGAGATATGAGAATTGTGTGTCTAAAGTGATGAGAGAACAAACTCTATTTATAGTCGAAAATAGAGTCATTACGAGCAAAAACGGAGGGTCAAACGGAGGAAATAAAGGAGACAATAAATCCCCTTAATGACAACAAAACGGGAATTAAGGAGCATAAATATCCTTAATCACAGAGATTTTGTTTGACCGAGATCCGTTACGGGACTCCAAAAACACACACAAGCCGAGGCCCAAAAAAGATAAGATAACGAGGGGCCTTCGGCCCGGTGCTCTACCCAGTCCCGAACCCGGGCCGCGCTGCCCCGATGCAGCGCCGTGGTATGGAGGCCACTGACTTGAAAACTATATCGGCACGACCGTGGTGGTAATCGTCTCACGCCGGTAATTCCCCAAGGTTAACACTGCGACACCCGTACACAACCACTCGTGTATGAGAGCCTTGGAACAAACAGAAACGAACCCGAAATTACTCGAAAAGAGATGAATATCATATTTGAGAGAGATAAGAGAGATATGAGAATTGTGTGTCTAAAGTGATGAGAGAACAAATTCTATTTATAGTCGAAAATAGAGTCATTACATGGCAAAAACGGAGGGTCAAACGGAGGAAATAAAGGAGACAATAAATCCCCTTAATGACGATCAAAACGGGAATTAAGGAGCATAAATATCCTTAATCACAGAGATTTTGTTTGACGAGATCCGTTACGGGACTCCAAAAACACACACAAGCCAGGCCCAAAAAAGATAAGATAACGAGGGGCCTTCGGCCCGGTGCTCTACCCGATCCCCGAACCGGGCCGCGCCGCCCGATGCGCGCCGTGGTATGGAGGCCACTGACTTGAAAACTATATCGGCACGACCGTGGTGGTAATCGTCTCACGCCGGTAATTCCCCAAGGTTAACACTGCGACACCCGTACACAACCACTCGTGTATGAGAGCCTTGGAACAAACAGAAACGAACCCAGAAATTACTCAGAAACAGATGAATATCATATTTGAGAGAGATAAGAGAGATATGAGAATTGTGTGTCTAAAGTGATGAGAGAACAGCTCTATTTATAGTCGAAAATAGAGCTGTTATAGGCAAAAACGGAGGGTCAAACGGAGGAAATAAAGGAGACAATAAATCCCCTTAATGACAGTCAAACGGGAATTAAGGAGCATAAATATCCTTAATCACAGAGATTTTGTTTGACTGAGATCCGTTACAGGACTCCAAAAACACACACAAGCCAGGCCCAAAAAAAGATAAGATAACAGAGGGCCTTCGGCCCGGTGCTCTACCCAGTCCCGAACCCAGGCCGCGCTGCCCCGATGCAGCGCCGTGGTATGGAGGCCACTGACTTGAAAACTATATCGGCACGACCGTGGTGGTAATCGTCTCACACCGGTAATTCCCCAAGGTTAACACTGCGACACCCGTACACAACCACTCGTGTATGAGAGCCTTGGAACAAACAGAAACGAACCCAGAAATTACTCAGAAACAGATGAATATCATATTTGAGAGAGATAATAGAGATATGAGAATTGTGTGTCTAAAGTGATGAGAGAAACGACTCTATTTATAGTCGAAAATAGAGCTGTTACAGGCAAAAACGGAGGGTCAAACGGAGGAAATAAAGGAGACAATAAATCCCCTTAATGACAGTCAAACGGGAATTAAGGAGCATAAATATCCTTAATCACAGAGATTTTGTTTGACTGAGATCCGTTACAGGACTCCAAAAACACACACAAGCCAGGCCCAAAAAAAGATAAGATAACAGAGGGCCTTCGGCCCGGTGCTCTACCCAGTCCCGAACCCGGGCCGCGCTGCCCCGATGCAGCGCCGTGGTATGGAGGCCACTGACTTGAAAACTATATCGGCACGACCGTGGTGGTAATCGTCTCACGCCGGTAATTCCCCAAGGTTAACACTGCGACACCCGTACACAACCACTCGTGTATGAGAGCCTTGGAACAAACAGAAACGAACCCAGAAATTACTCAGAAACAGATGAATATCATATTTGAGAGAGATAAGAGAGATATGAGAATTGTGTGTCTAAAGTGATGAGAGAACAGCTCTATTTATAGTCGAAAATAGAGCTGTTACAGGCAAAAACGGAGGGTCAAACGGAGGAAATAAAGGAGACAATAAATCCCCTTAATGACAGTCAAACGGGAATTAAGGAGCATAAATATCCTTAATCACAGAGATTTTGTTTGACTGAGATCCGTTACAGGACTCCAAAAACACACACAAGCCAGGCCCAAAAAAGATAAGATAACGAGAGGGCCTTCGGCCCGGTGCTCTACCCAGTCCCGAACCCGGGCCGCGCTGCCCGATGCAGCGCCGTGGTATGGAGGCCACTGACTTGAAAACTATATCGGCACGACCGTGGTGGTAATCGTCTCACGCCGGTAATTCCCCAAGGTTAACACTGCGACACTCGTACACAACCACTCGTGTATGAGAGCCTTGGAACAAACAGAAACGAACCCAGAAATTACTCAGAAACAGATGAATATCATATTTGAGAGAGATAATAGAGATATGAGAATTGTGTGTCTAAAGTGATGAGAGAACAGCTCTATTTATAGTCGAAAATAGAGTCACATTACAAAAAAACGGAGGGTCGAACGGAGGAAATAAAGGAGACAATAAATCCCCTTAATGACAAATCAAACGGGAATTAAGGAGCATAAATATCCTTAATCACGAGATTTTGTTTGACGAGATCCGTTACAGGACTCCAAAAACACACACAAGCCAGGCCCAAAAAAAGATAAGATAACAGAGGGCCTTCGGCCCGGTGCTTTACCCAGTCCCGAACCCGGGCCGCGCTGCCCCGATGCAGCGCCGTGGTATGGAGGCCACTGACTTGAAAACTATATCGGCACGACCGTGGTGGTAATCGTCTCACGCCGGTAATTCCCCAAGGTTAACACTGCGACACCCGTACACAACCACTCGTGTATGAGAGCCTTGGAACAAACGAAACGAACCCGAAATTACTCGAAAAGATGAATATCATATTTGAGAGAGATAAGAGAGATATGAGAATTGTGTGTCTAAAGTGATGAGAGAAACACTCTATTTATAGTCGAAAATAGAGTCATTACGGGCAAAAACGGAGGGTCGAACGGAGGAAATAAAGGAGACAATAAATCCCCTTAATGACATCAAACGGGAATTAAGGAGCATAAATATCCTTAATCACGAGAGATTTTGTTTGACGAGATCCGTTACGGGACTCCAAAAACACATACAAGCCGTGCCCAAAAAAGATAAGATAACGAGGGGCCTTCGGCCCGGTGCTCTACCCAGTCCCGAACCCGGGCCGCGCTGCCCCGATGCAGCGCCGTGGTATGGAGGCCACTGACTTGAAAACTATATCGGCACGACCGTGGTGGTAATCGTCTCACGCCGATAATTCCCCAAGGTTAACACTGCGACACCCGTACACAACCACTCGTGTATGAGAGCCTTGGAACAAACAAAACGAACCCGAAATTACTCGAAATGATGAATATCATATTTGAGAGAGATAAGAGAGATATGAGAATTGTGTGTCTAAAGTGATGAGAGAACATGGCTCTATTTATAGTCGAAAATAGAGTCACATTACGTGCAAAAACGGAGGGTCGAACGGAGGAAATAAAGGAGATAATAAATCCCCTTAATGACAATCACGGGAATTAAGGAGCATAAATATCCTTAACCACGAGAGATTTTGTTTGACCGAGATCCGTTACGGGACTCCAAAAACACACACAAGCCAGGCCCAAAAAAGATAAGATAACGAGGGGCCTTCGGCCCGTGCTCTACCCAGATCCCGAACCGGGCCGCGCCGCCGATGCGGCGCCGTGGTATGGAGGCCACTGACTTGAAAACTATATCGGCACGACCGTGGTGGTAATCGTCTCACGCCGATAATTCCCCAAGGTTAACACTGCGACACCCGTACACAACCACTCGTGTATGAGAGCCTTGGAACAAACGAAACGAACCCGAAATTACTCGAAAAATGATGAATATCATATTTGAGAGAGATAAGAGAGATATGAGAATTGTGTGTCTAAAGTGATGAGAGAACAAATCTATTTATACTCGAAAATAGAGTCATTACATGTGCAAAAACGGAGGGTCGAACGGAGGAAATAAAGGAGACAATAAATCCCCTTAATGACAGTCAAACGGGAATTAAGGAGCATAAATATCCTTAATCACAGAGATTTTGTTTGACTGAGATCCGTTACAGGACTCCAAAAACACACACAAGCCAGGCCCAAAAAAAGATAAGATAACGAGAGGGCCTTTGGCCCTTGTGCTCTACCCATCCGAACCGGCCAGGCCGCCGCGATGCGGTGCGTGGTATGGAGGCCACTGACTTGAAAACTATATCGGCACGACCGTGGTGGTAATCGTCTCACGCCAGGTAATTCCCAAGGTTAACACTGCGACACCCGTACACAACCACTCGTGTATGAGAGCCTTGGAACAAACAGAAACGAACCCAGAAATTACTCAGAAACAGATGAATATCATATTTGAGAGAGATAAGAGAGATATGAGAATTGTGTGTCTAAAGTGATGAGAGAACAGCTCTATTTATAGTCGAAAATAGAGCTGTTACAGGCAAAAACGGAGGGTCGAACGGAGGAAATAAAGGAGACAATAAATCCCCTTAATGACAGTCAAACGGGAATTAAGGAGCATAAATATCCTTAATCACAGAGATTTTGTTTGACTGAGATCCGTTACAGGACTCCAAAAACACACACAAGCCAGGCCCAAAAAAAGATAAGATAACAGAGGGCCTTCGGCCCGGTGCCCTACACCGTCCCGAACCCGGGCCGCGCTGCCCCAATGCAGCGCGCGTGTGTTTGGACCCAAACCCACAAGCCCAACAATCACCACAAAAACCTCCTTGGTCCAATCTCTTACCCACCATTGGACCAAAGTTAATATAAACACAAGACATACATATCTCCTCACCGATGTGGGAGAGTGTATGAACCAAAAAACCAAAAACCTTTGGCTTTACTTGGCATCACACCAACACAACGAAGTTCTCTCACCATTATATTTGTAGTTCATTACTAGAAATAAAGTTGTATTTTTATGTTTTACTGTATTATGTTATATTCAATGTTGTAGTATACGAGTATGGCTCACGAACTCACGAAGCCATGTTTCTGAAATGTAAAACACACTATATTTCCATATCTTTAAAAAAACAAGATAATCTCACACGGAGTTTCATTTGAGTTAGTATTCAATTTTTCATTAAGAGTATGATTTATATACAAAAAAAAACACAAATTATCCTAGAAAGAATGATATATTTACATATTATGGTCACCGTTCTTTGGAAGAATTGACAAGAATAATTCCAACGCAAGTTTCAAATTTCACAAATTTTATATTAGAGAAGAAATTGTGTTTGATATCTAATTGGACTCTTGGTCCCTGAGGTTGATTATTGGAGCTGTTGTGAATGTGGTTTATTCTGTCTGAAAATCATCTAATTAGTTCATGCAATAATACAAATAGCAAGACTATTGTAGCCAGCTAAAATAATGTCAAAAAGTTGAAAACATGCATGTCAAGTTTTGCTTAAGGTCATCAAATTTAATAGGAAATATATACGAGTTCTCTTGCTGGCTACAAATAAACAACTCAAAAGCTAAAAAAAAGCATGCAATTTTTTAAGGCAACAAAGAAAGTTTTAAGACAAAACAATTTAAAAATAGTACTCCTTCTGTCCTAGTCGGTCAATTGTTATTTATTTTCATTTTAAGGAGTAACACAAGTGGATAAATGGATATGTGATGTAGGTAACTCACATGAGAGAGAGCTTTTTTTCTCATTTTTTTCTCATTTTGTTGGTTTTTGTGCCGAAATGAATAGTTAACAAATGACCGGAATGAAGGAAGTACGAATTAACAAACTAATTAATTCAATAATACTCCCTCCATTTTTTAATATATGACGTTTTGCTTTTTTCGAGGTGAACCTTTGACTTTAATATTTACAAAAATATATTTGGTAAAAAATTATAAAAATTATACCATTAAATTCCTTGTGAAAAATTCTTTCATATGAGTATACATATCACTATATTTAATCATATAATTTAAGAGATATTGAAGAGAGAAGTATGTGTCTCGAAGTGTGAGAAAGTCGTATATAGAAAAATAGAGGGAGTATTTTTTAGTAGGGTAGTTTTGTACGTCACCTTATCTTTATTGTATTCTTGCTAACTAATCCAAAAATTTCAAAGATTAGACACAAAAAAGAAGCTAAGATAGTATTATAATTTATACTATAAACCCTAGGGTTTGAATAAAAAAATATATATAGGGTTTGAATCATGAAGAGATAGGGAGAAGGTGAGATATGTTTTTGATTTTTTTTTTAATTTACTAATTTATAACCTAAAAATTCAACCTATAAAACAAGGTCTTCCTCTTCCATTTTTTCTTCATTTCTCAACAACTTCAAGTTACATCAATCAACAAAAACAACCTAAAAAAGGAAGAAATAAATTGATTAAGGAGGTGAAGTCAAAGGGCATCAACTTTCAACCTAATTTAATTTTGAGAAAAATAAATAAATAAGAAAAGATGGGAAGAGCTCCATGTTGTGATAAAGCTAATGTGAAGAAAGGACCTTGGTCTCCTGAAGAAGATGCTAAGCTCAAGGCTTACATTGACAAATATGGTACTGGTAATAATTGGATTGCACTTCCTCAAAAAATAGGTATGTTTAAGTCGTATCAAGTTTTGTTACGATATACTCTACCTGTCTCATCCATTTATTTTTAACGTGAATACGCTCCCTTTTCATTTGGTGAAACTTTAAACAAATATCAAGAAATGGCTGAGACAGATAGAGTATTAGTCGTTGATCTAATAGGTTTGTTAAAAATGTAAAGTTATTTTTGGAAAAAATTAAATTAATTTTCAAAATTAAAGCCATAATTTATATTTTTCTTGCGTTTTATCTGTTACGATTTACTCAATCTGTCTCATCCATTTGTTTTTAACGTTCTATTTTCATTACGAGTGGACTTTTGAACAAATGTCAGTAAATGATTGAGACAGATAGAGTAATAGTTGATCTAATAGATTTAATTTCTTTGATAAAACTACGCTAATTGTACGTCAAAAATTTAAAGTTATTTTTGGAAAAATTAAAATTAATTTTGATGTGAAATGTTTAGGGCTTAAAAGATGTGGAAAGAGTTGTAGGCTAAGGTGGCTCAACTACTTAAGACCAAATATTAAGCATGGTGGTTTCACAGATGAGGAAGACAACATTATTCTCAATCTCTACATTAGTATTGGGAGCAGGTAACATTTTTTCTATACTAATTAATATTCTCGTTCATTTGTTACTTGTCCCTTCTCCTTGGACTAGAATCTTCATTTAAAAAAAAAAAAAAAAAAATTTTATAATTTGTATGACCTTACACAAAATAATGATTGTAAATTAAAGCATGCTCTAATATTATGAATTTATGATGGACCTTTTAGATGGTCGATAATAGCAGCGCAACTACCAGGAAGAACAGATAACGACATTAAGAATTACTGGAACACACGGCTTAAGAAGAAGCTTTTAGGCCGTAGAAAGCAACAAGGCGATATGAACGACTCCAAGGAAGAGGTGGCTCCTCTAAGCAGTTCCGCCTTAGAGCGCCTTCAGCTTCATTTGCAGCTTCAAAACAGTCAACAAGCACAACAAAACTCTTTTTCTTTCTTCAATAACCCTTCAATTTGGCCTAAGTTACACCCTCTTATTCAAGAAAAACTCATCCAAAATAATCTTCAATCTCTCAATCATGTACAACATTTATCATCATACGACACGAATAATCCTGTCGATTTTTACCATCAAAATCCCAATTTCTTACACTCCTCAATTGAAAGTATTAACAACCCTAATGACAATTACATTGGACAAATTGAGGAGTTGGAGAATTCGAGCTTAGGTGGATCACCATCTTCAGATAGCTCAAATGGAGCTATGATTCATAACAATAACAATAACAATAATTTCGCGAGTATTGTGGACTCGACACGTGTTACAGTGACACCCGATGAAGGGTGTATGGATATCCAAAGGGTGTCGAGCTTCCAGACAGACTTAAACAAGCTTCTAGGCAATGATAAAATTGTGAATGAATTCGAGGGTATGACCGGTTGGTGGTCAAGTAATGTCAACTCTACTAATTGTTGGGATGGTTCAAATGTTGTTGATCACTCTGAAAGTAGTACACAAGTTTATCAAGATTATTCTTAATTAGTTTTGAGTTTATTAAGATTATTAAGGTGTTATTAGGGTACGTACGTGTACGTCGGTCGAAATATTGTAAGAGATCATGAAATAACGTGTTGCTATATAGCTATAGAAGGAGATTGTATAGTTAAGTTTTATATATTGTGAAATGTGAATGACGATGTTGATAGATGCAAGGTATATTGTGATCGTAGTAAGCATAGCTAAAATTTGTATGTAATAATATTGTAATTCTCTTACGCATAGTTTTTCATGGTTTATTTCGATTTTCTGTTGCATGTATAGTGAAGATGTGATTCTAGCTTTATGGCTTGGTTAGCAATTCAGCACTTAGAGGGACGAAAATAAACACTGCTAAACATGTGAAGGTGAATATTGATGACTTCAATATTATTGTTTGACTACTTAATTACAATACAACGGTTTATATACAAGGTCGTAATCGGGCGAGTGCGATTGATTGAGTGAGTTGGTGTTTAAGCCTTGTTCTGACTTATGGTTACTCGACCAAGTATGTTGAGCACTCGGCCGAGTACTGGCCACTCGATCGAGTGAGTCCTTTGTACTTGACCGAGTGAGCCGGTCTAAGTTTTATTTTCGTCGGCTCAGTTTGTGGTTAAGGGGATTGTTTATATTTCGCCTAATTAGTGTTGGAAATATACTTGGTGGTTGACAATCCGTCTACTGTCAATGGCAAATGATAAACTTAGATAACGACGATAGAATAAATCACGAATCGTTTTCCTTAAAGAGTATTTCGACCCTTACATTTGCCTCGAGTTGCACAAAATCTCTCGTAGGATAAGACTATCGATTCCCTCACGTTCTAGGTAAATATATATAATCGAGAGAATACAAATGGAGTTTTATAATTTGTTTGTTCTCTCAAAGTCGAAAAGTTTATAAATTGTTATATATTTCATCATGTATACTTGTGGATATATATATACACAAGATGTCATGCACAAACTAGAAAATAATTAGTTACTTTCCAATAGGTATCTTTTGGGATAAATATGATAATGCACAAGTTCTATTTGCATTATAACTTATCAAAAAGCCTACTTGACTTTGAACGAATTTCGACTATACTTAAATGAAACCGGTGATTCACTAAAATCACCAACAATTAGGTTCTAAACATTGTTTTAACCCTACTCTTCTTAAACTCTCCTAAACTCATCTCTCCTCCTTCTATTCATCCTGTGAGAAGATTCATTACGATCGATGGATTAAGGTTTCGATCTCCACCTTTGTTAACAATCTTTTGTGTAATAAGTTTTAATTCTAATTCCTGCAATCAATTTTCTAGTGTGACTAAACCCTAGAATTTGGGAAAAGTGTGAGAATTAGTAATTGGTGTATACTAGATCGATTAATGAAGGGTAGTTAGTAATTGTATGTAATTATTGTTTGTAGGTTATGGATTCATAAGAAGATCGGTTGTGATTATTGATTGCTTGGTTCTTGATTCTTGGAATGTGTTTGGTTATGCTTGGATCGTTAAAAGATAGGGTTACCCTACTCAGTTCAGTTATATGGTTGATTATGAGATTGATGTGGTATATGTTTATATGATTGGATGATTATTATTATTATTATTATTATGTGATTGTGGTTATTGTGATTATATATGGTGGTGGTAGTGTTAGTGATTGTGGTTGGGAATGTGAAGCAATGTCGAGAGATCGACTTCACCCCCGATATCGCTTTAGTGATAATCTCACCTGGAAGATGTGTACATTAAGGATCTGGGTACGCTCGCTGTGGTGAGTAAGGCTTTTGATGTTCAGTACTGCAGTTGCACATCGACAAGGGTTGGTTGCTCGCAGCGGTGAAAGTCAGGGCTTACTCGCTGCGGTGAGAGCCATTAGTGTTCCGCGCTGCGGTTCGGACACAGGTTACTATGGAGTTATGGGGATGAAGGATGGTGTTGGAATTGTTTGTGGATTATTGTATATGATTGTATCTTTCGTACTTGTGATTAATTGTATTGATTGTTACTGACCTTGTGTGTGTTCTGTTGTTTGTTCCTTTGTCTTGTCTGCTGTGATCCATTTGATATTGCCGGAAAATGGTAAGCAATGAGTCTTGACAGGTGGTCTTGTGGTTGCTATGAGCTGATGTTGGGTTGTTGAAGAATGTGTGACATCACCGAGTATCACTTAGTTCAGATGCAGTTATATTTAGTTATTTTGTATTTCCGCTGTTAGACATTTGAATTTGGATTTAAGTTGTAATCAGTATTTTATGAACGAGCTAATAAAGTTTGTTAAACTGCTCTTTTATTATCTATTTGATATGAACTACTCGGACAATCGAGATGGTAACGCCCTTATTTGGTAGGGAAGGTCTTGTTAAAGGCTCATTGGTAAATGGAGGTGTTACATCGACAATCTTGATAAAGACCACCCAGTTAGAAACAATGTTAATAGTAAAAAGGAATTAGTTTGGAGGAATGTAATACCTCGGATATTTGAGATGTTGGGTACTCTATCGAGTAGGGCTTACTCTATCGAGTAAGTCTTTGACGCATTCTGGAGAGTGTTCTACTTCGTAGTCACTCGATCGAGTAGGCGGTACTCGATCGAGTACGTTAGTTACTCGATCAAGTAAGTCGTGTTTTACGGTTTTTCGGCCGGGTTTGATAGTAATGCGTGAAGAGGTATTTAAAGTTATTTCACAGTTCCTTTTACTTTTACTTTTACTTTGATTTTTGAAGCCTTTTTACAAAAGAAAAACAAAGCGACGTTCAAATCCTCTTCTCTATTTGCTATCCAATCAAGGCTAGGGTTGTCGGATTCCTGAGTTCATCATACCTTTGTGATTGTCATCTTGTGGGTAAGTTTTCTATATTGTTTTTATGTCATATAGTTAATGTTAGTTAAACCCCAATTGGGTGATTTGGGGGTGTTTGGGAGTGGTTTTGTGTAGATCTGTAATTATGTGATTATTGATTATAGGAGGTGATTTCGTAGAGGAGCCTTTTTGATCCGCTGCTTTGATTGTTGGTGATTTCGTTTCAGGTAGGATTTCCCTACTCAGTTGACTGCGTAAATAATATAAGAAGGCATGATTGTTTGATTGGCATGATTATTGTTATCGTACTTTGGATTGGCATGTTTACATTGGTATTGTGGATTGGTTGTTTGTTTGTTTGTGGTTCGTGAGGTGTGCCCTTGGCTGAGTGGAATCACTTGCAGGAGTGGCTTTACGCCCTTGATTCGCCCCTTCTGGTTCCCGTCACAAGGGAGATGTGCACATTAATAGACATGGGTTATTCGCTCTATGGTGTTGAGCGGGGCTTAGGTGGTATGGCTGCGGTCCCACTGGCGGTGTGGAATATCTATTGCGATGGATATTCTGGCAGGGCTACACACTTTAGTGTGTAGTCAGGTGTTTGCTGATGAGATGGAGTTGGAGGAATATGATTGTGTAATTGGATGTTGTTGTTACTTATTTTGTTTATACATTAACTGACCACGTTTAAATGTTTTGAAAACTGTGGTGATCCATTCGGGAATGGTAAGCAATTGATTAGCAGGTATTTCTTTAGAGTACGCGCGGGATCTAGCTGGGGATGGAGTCACGACGTGTCAGAGTCTTTAGTATTCCGCTGTGTTGTTAAGACATTTTTACTTTAGTTGGATTTCGGTTTGAGACACTGTATTTTTATATTTCGGTTTTGGTTTTGTTGTACGCACAATAAACTTTATTACTTAAAGTACGTTTCTTTATGGCCTCCTTTGATTATTATACCTCGGATGACCGAGATGGTAGCATCTCCATGTACTAGGGTAGTCTTGGTAAGGCACATTGGTGTATGGGGGTGTTACAAAGTGGTATCAGAGCGACGATTTTGGAACCTGTAACCAATGAATCTAATGAATGTAGAGAGTCAAGTTAAAATGAACCCGAATAGGAGTTGCTAGGAGCTAATGCAAAGGCTTGAGAGACGTCCTAAAGTCGCGAACTTGCCCTTGCAACTTTGAACTGTTTACTATGGGGTGTCATGGGATCGCTACTTGTTATTGTTGTTTCATATGCGTATGTTGGATGAAGTGTATGGTTGAATGGATGATTTGGTTGGAAAAGGTGAAGTAAATGTTGCATAAGAATATGAAATTTATGTTATAAACATGTTTATGTGATGGAAGGTGAATTTATAATGTGGTAATATTAGTAACATGTGAATAAGGGATTTGATGTTGTATATTTATGTTATTGTTTTTACGTAAAGTTATAGAATAAAGCATGCGGGTAGTATGATTCGTGAGCATGACTTGATCGAGTAGGGGTAACTCGATCGAGTAGGGTGAACTTGATCGAGTAAGCGTGGCTCGATCGAGTGGGTATGTTTATGTGTTGGGCAATAGCTACTGGAGTCGTGTTACTCTATCGGGTAAGGGGAGTACTCGATCGAGTGTCTTGTACTCGACTAAGTACGTAAGTGACTTGATCGAGTATGTTTTATGTCAGTTCTGGACAGCTTCTGGAGTTGGGGTACTCGATCGAGTGTGTAGGTTACTCGATCGAGTGACTCCTACTCGATCGAGTATGTGTGGTTACTCGATCGAGTATGTCTTTGTGTGGGTCATATTTGCTTTGGGTCGTAGGTTGTGCTTACGTTTATCTCCCTTTTATAGCTCAAAGATATATCGCCAAAGAGATCAGCCGCTTATGCTAAGGCTCAAGAGATGAGCATTGAGAATATTGCCAAAATGCTTAAGCACCAAGACGTGCTCACTGAGACCCTCAAGAAGTTGGGGAAAGATAAGGAGACGGGGGTAGATTTTGCCAAGATGAGCACTATTATATCTCGCTTCAACCCCACTAACTATGTGGGTACAGGTGCGCCGATTCCGCTCGACAACTGGCATCGGGAGATGGGGAATATCCTTTGGGTGGTGCATTGTCCAAAGGAGTTTAAGGTAGAACAAGCTGCATTCTACCTAAGGGATTCAGCTCGATAGTGGTGGGATAAGGTGAAAGATAATGCCTTAGACATCTATCTGAAGCAAGCTAAGACTGTAATCCGTGATTCGAGTTCAAAAGAGCCATGACGAATAAGTTTGTTCCGGAGCATGTTCGCAGCAAGCTGCGTGATGAGTTCGATTCTTTTAAGATGACTGGGGACATGAGAGTGACAGAGTACTACCAAAAGTTCAACGAGAAGTCAAGGTATGCTGAATCCGGTGAATTTAGCACTTCGTTTCGAGAAAGGGTTGGCTTACTAGATCATGGAGAAACTACCGGCGGGGACTCTTACAGACGTGAAAGAGGTCTATGAGAGAGCTGGACAGGCTGAAAGGTTGGTCGAAATGGCCAAGGAAACTAGGGAGAAGGGCTCGGAGAAGAGGAAGGCTGAGAGTGATGGCGGTGTACAATCTGGTTACAAGCGTGGTAACCACAATCAGACAAGGGCTTATTCTTATGGGTCGGGTTTCAGTGGAGGATCTTCTTACGGGTGATGTGTCCATTTTATATATGATTTTACCCCTCATGTTAGCTCGGTTTTGATTGAATATCACACTTTTATTAATGTTTTTGTGAGCTAATCTTGTGTTCTAGGTGTGTTGCTTGTATTTGTTGCATTTTGTAGGAAATCGAGCATTTGGTAGCTATTTCCCGTCATTTTAGCAAACACCGGAGTTCACTAAGCTAAGTGGAAGCAATCATGATGATAAATAGAAGATGGAGTCCAAAACAAAGGAATGAAAGTCAAGCCCAAAAGGAGGTCCGAAGACCAAGTCAATTGGGAAGCTTAGGATGCAAAATGAAGCATTTACCCGGGTGAATTAAGGGACATTAATCGCAAACATTGGATCCCTTTGAGCATGTAATCAAGTATTAACACCAAATGGCCGGATTCACACGACCCCGATCGGGGTGGCCTGTCCCCAATCGGGGTTACCTTGCTCCATGAGTTTTACATTACGCCCCTATTTTACTATAAATAGGGGCCTTAATCCGTCATTAGGATATATCATTTTTACACTCTCTTACACTTTTATATAACCTTAAGCACACAAATTCTCTTAGTTTTCATATTAGTTTACATTTTGTTAAGCTTTCCTTTGTCAAACAATTTACATTAAGTTTATGGTTCTTTATAATACAATCTTTCCTTTGAAGTTATATTTGGGTTTCAATTTGTGTTCTTCCATTCAAGTTCCAAGTTCTTGTTTCGGTAATTTCGATTCTAGTTTATTACGCTATTGCATTTTCTATAATCGTTGTTTCATAAATTATATTTTAGTTATTAGCATTTCATATTAGTTGTTATTACATTTTGTTATCAAGTTATCATCACTAGTTTATCATTAGCTAGCATTCCTTATTACATTTCTCATATTTATCATCTCACTAATTCACATGTTATTTCTATTTAGTTTATTTATAATTTATAATATTTCATTTAGTTATATTTACATTATAATTATGTTTATTAATTCATATAACATTAGTTTTATTACCAACATGAGTGAGTAGTTTCATATGTCTAGGGAATAGGGAAGCAATGCATGATTAATATTTGTAAATGTTGAATTAGATTGATGTAATATTGTTTAATCGTTTCTATCACATGTTTGCATCGTCTTGATTAATCTTTGTTTAGTGGTCATATTCATTGATTAAGTTTGTTAATTCGTTCTATAAGTCGAGAGGCACAGAATCGAATTAGACTAAGCATGTGTTAGTAGGATGACCTAGTCATAACGAGAGTTCTCTAGGACCCGGTCTATGGTTGACAATAAGGCCGAGAGGTGGTTGTCTTTAAGCCTAAACAATTAACAATGTTATTTATTCCGAGTTTAACATGAACATCTACATACAATTGCCTGTGTAACCCGACTCCCCTAGACTATTTTATCATATATATTTTACATCATTTTATTTACAAGCATTCAAACCAACCAAACAACCAATCGTAATCGACCTTGATAGAATTCTATTCATAGCATTTCATAACGCAATTCCCATCTCCTTGTGTTCGACCCCTTGAACTACACATTTATTTGTGTCTAGGGAATTTTATCTTTGATTAAGTACACGATAAGCCTATCAACGGGTGTGGTTGTGGTAGTAGCAGCAGCTGGAGCATCGCATGTTTTAATTGTGACGGTGTTGGCCACAAGAGGCATGAGTGTACTAGTGCAGTGGGGAGGGACTTTCAGAGACAGTCCCATGGGAACTTTTCTCAGGGACCAACGCAGAGCTATGCTAGTGACCGGCCAGCTGGGTCGTGGAATAACCAAGGTGGGCAGAGTAATAACAATGGTGGTTTCAACCGCAATTGCGGTAATTCTTATCAACGACCGGCGGCTAATAACAATCAGGTGTCAGCTGCCAAGCCTACTACATTAGCTAGTACGGTACAAGGGGAGGTCAAAAGAGCAGTGGCAAACTTTTTATGATGGATAACAAAGCTGCGGAGGATGATGCTAATGTGATCACCGATACTTTTCTTGTTAACAACGTCCTTACTTTTGTTTTGTTTGATTCAGGGGCGTCACACTCGTTTGTATCGTCAAGTCATGCTAAGTCTATGGGTTTGGGGGAGACAATGTCTGTAAAATATGAAGTTTTTATACCGTATGGGGAGTCAGTGTCTTGTGGAAAACTGTATAAAGGGTTGTCCATGGTTATTGGGCAAGTTGATCTTCCAGTTGACTTGTTGGATTTCCCTATGGATGGTTTTGAGATGATTGTCGGGATGGACTGGTTGGGTAAGTATAAGGCTAAAATAGACTGTCACCAAAAGAAAGTGTCTTTAAGAGGTCATAAGGGAGCTAGTGTGTCTTATCGTGGGTTTGTTATCAAACCCAAAGTCAAAGTGATTGCAGCGGTGACATTGAAGTCTTACTTGAGGAAGGGGTGTCCTTTGATACTTTGCCATGTGAAAGATACTCACATGGTAGAACCGACAGCAGCTGAGATATCAGTGGTGGGAGAGTTTCCAGATGTTTTTCCGGATGAGATACCGGGATTACCGCCGAAGAGAGAGATCGATTTCAGTGTGGAGTTGAAATCAGGGACGAGACAAATCTCTAAGGCCCCGTACCGCATGGGTCCTAAGGAGTTAGAGGAGTTAAAAAAACAGTTGAATGATTTGGTAGACAAGGGGTACATTAGATCAAGTGTATCGCCTTGAGTTGCACTAGTCTTGTTTGTGAAGAAGAAGGATGGGAGTTTGAGGTTGTGTATCGACTACAGAGAGTTGAACCATGTTATCGTGAAGAATATGTATCCTTTACCGAGGATAGATGATCTTTTTTACCAGTTGAATGGAGCTGGTGTCTTTTCGAAAATTGATCTAAGGTCGGGGTACCATCAGGCGAGGATTCGGGATGAAGACATACCAAAGACAGCTTTTCGATCGCGGTATGGTCACTATGAGTATGTGGTGATGCCGTTTGGGTTGACTAATGCGCCATCAGAGTTTATGGATCTGATGAACCGGGTTTTCAACCAGTACTTGGATCAGTTTGTGGTGGTGTTTATAGATGACATCGTAGTCTATTCCAAGATTAAGGAGGAGCACAAGGAGCACTTACGATTGGTGTTGCAAACTCTATGTGGCAACCAATTGTATGCAAAGTTGTCTAAGTGTGAGTTCAGGTTAGAGAAAGTGGCTTTCTGAACCATGTGATCTCTAAAGAGGGTGTAGCTGTTGATCCTAGCAAGATTGAGGCGGTGTCTAACTGGGAGGTGCCAAAGAATGTGGCCGAGATAAGGAGTTTCTTGGGTTTGGCAGAGTATTATCGACGGTTCGTGAAAGACTTTTCAAAGATTGCCAGACCTATGATAGCTTTGATGAGGAAAGAGAACAGGTTTCGTTGGGATGAAAGTTGTGAGACGGCATTCCAAACATTAAAGGAGTGTTTGACCACGGCTCCAGTCTTGGCTTTACCTAAAGGGAGTGAGAATTTCGAGGTGTATACAGATGTTTCAAAGAACGGGTTGGGTTGTGTGTTGATGCAGAATGGGAAAGTCATTGCCTATGCTTCTAGGCGGTTGAAGTCTTATGAGGAGAACTATCCGAGGCATAATCTAGAGTTGGATGCAGTTGTTTTTGCTCTCAAGACTTGGAGACACTATCTATATGGGGCGACCTTTAAGGTGTTTTCTGATCACAAAAGTTTAAAATACATCGTTACTCATAAGAAGTTGAATATGCGACAGAGGAGGTGGATGGAGCTCATTGGAGACTATGACATGGATATTATATACCATGAAGGGAAAGCGAATATTGTGGCTGATGCGTTGAGTAGGAAGAGTGTGCATTCTCTATGCGCAGCTATGTCACTGACGAGGTTAAAAGATGAAGTGACCAAGATGGGGATACATTTGACAGAAGAGGGATGCTAGGGGAGATTTGACAGTTGAACCGGATCTTTATGATGATATTCGCAGGAAACAGGTTCTTGATCCTAAGATTCAGGAGTGAAGGGCTGGAGTAGAGAAGAGAACAGTGTCTCGGTTCTCTATTTATTCTGATGGGAGTGTTCGGTTTGATGGGAGATGGTGTGTGTCTAAGGATGAGGAGCTGAAAAAGATGATCATGACAGAGGCTTATTGCACTCCGTATTCAGTGCATCCAGGTGGCGATAAGCTTTATAAGGATCTTAAGTAGACGTTTTGCTGGCCTGGGATAAAGAGGGAGACAGCTGAGTTTGTGGCTCGATGTTTGACTTGCCAGAGAGTCAAAGGGGAGGAGCGAAGACCGCAAGGTAAGATTCAGTCTCTAGAGGTACCTGAGTGGAAATGGGAATCTATCTCCAAGGATTTCATTGTGGGATTACCGAGGACTCGGCAAGGTAATAACATGATTTGGGTGATCGTTGATCATTTGACCAAGTCAGCTCATTTTATTCCCATGAAAGATACGTGGAGTAAGGTGCAGTTGGCAAATGGCTACAAGAAGAATGTAGTAAGGTTACATGGGGTGCCAAAGGACATTGTGTCAGATCGGGATGCGAAATTCATTTCTCGGTTTTGGTATAAGTTGCAGGAATTGATGGGGACTACTTTGAAGATGAGTACTGCATTTCATCCTACGACAGATGGGCAAACGGAGAGAACAATCAAGACTTTGGAGGACATGTTAAGGGCTTATGTGATGGAATTTGGTGGTAGCTGGGAAGATAGATTGGATCTGATTGAGTTTTCTTACAACAACAGCTAGCATACGAGTATTAGGATAGCTCCGTTTGAGGCGTTGTATAGGAGGAGATGCAGGAGTCCGATTTATTGGGATGATAGCGCAGAGACAGTGGTTTTAGGACCACAGATGGTACAAGATATGGTTGAACAAGTGAAGTTGATTCGGCAAAAGATGAAGGCGGCCCAGGATCGACAAAAGTGTCACCTATGCGTGGGGTGATGCGATTTGGTAAGAAAGAGAAGCTAAGTCAGAAGTTCATTGGCCCTTATGAGATTTTGGATCGTGTGGGAGAGGTTGCTTATCGGTTAGCTTTGCCACCAGCTTTGGATCGTGTACACAATATGTTTCATGTATCTCAACTACGGAGGTATGTGAGTGACCCTTCTCATGTGCTAGAGGTTGAGAACATCGAGTTGGATAAATCCTTGTCTTATCTTGAAGTACCAAAAGAGATTCTAGATCGCAAGGTTCGCAAGACTAGAACTGGGGAGACAGTGTTGCTAAAGGTTTTGTGGTCTAATCACAACGTTGAGGAAGCAACTTGGGAGGCCGAGGAAGCTATAAAAGAGCGTTATCCGTCTCTTTTTGATTAGGTATGTGTGGTTACGGGGACGTAACCATGTTTCTTTAAAGGGGGTAGGAGATGATCGTATAAGGTTCTGATACGGTTTTGGTGAGTTTTGGTGAAGTTTAGTATATGTTTTGGGTTGTTAAGTTATGTTTTAAGTTTTTGTTGTGAGTTATAGTTGTGTCGTTGCGTTATAGTTGAGTATAGTGAGTTTGTTTTTCAGTATGGGTGTGAACTTCGAGGACGAAGTTTATTTTTAAGGAGGGAAGACTGTAATACCTCAGATATTTGAGCTGTTGGGTACTCTATCGAGTAGGGCTTACTCTGTCGAGTAAGTCTTTGATGCTTTCTGGAGAGTGTTCTGCTTCGTAGTCACTCGATCGAGTAAGGGCAACTCGATCGAGTAGGCGGTACTCGATTGAGTACGTAAGTCGTGTTTTACGGTTTTTCGGTTGGGTTTGATAGTAATGCCTGAAGAGGTATTTAAAGTTATTTCACAGTTTTTTTTACTTTTACTTTTATTTTCTAAACCTTTTTACAAAAGAAAAACAAAGCGACGTTCAAATCCTCTTCTCTCTTTGCTATCAAATCAAGGCTAGGGTTGTCGAATTTATGAGTTCATTATACTTTTGTGATTGTCATCTTGTGGGTAAGTTTTCTATATTTTTTTTTATGTCATATAGTTAATGGGGTTTTTGGGAGTGGTTATGTGTAGATTTGTAATTATGTGATTATTGATTATAGGAGGTGATTTCGTAGAGGAGCCTTTTTGATCTGCTGCTTTGATTGATGGTGATTCCGTTTCAGGTAGGGTTTCCCTACTCAGTTGACTGCGTAAATAATATAAGATGGCATGATTGTTTGATTGGCATAATTATTGTTATCGTACTTTGGATTGGCATGTTTACATAGGTATTGTGGATTGGTTGTTTGTTTGTCAGTGGTTCACGACGTGCGCCCTCGGCTGAGTGAAGTCACTTGCGAGAGTGACTTCACGCCCTTGATTCGCCCCTTATGGTTTCCGTCACAAGGGGGATGTGCACATTAATGGACATGGGTTATTCGCTCTATGGTGTTGAGCGGGACTTAGGTGGTACGGCTGTAGTCTCCACTGGCGGTGTGGAATATCTATTGCGATGGATATTCTGGCAGAGCTACACAATTTAGTGTGTAGTGAGGTGATTGCTGATGAGATGGAGTTGGAGGAATGTGATTGTGTAATTGGATGTTGTTGTTGCTTATTTTGTTTATACAGTAACTGACCCCGTTTAAATGTTTTGAAAACTGTGGTGATCCATTCAGGGATGGTGAACAGGTTATTAAGAGGTATTTCTTTGGAGTACGCACGGGATATAGCTGGGGATAGAGTCACAATGTGTAATACCCGCCCTTTTAGGGACCCTTTGACCAGCGTTGACTGACCATGGGAGCGGTAGTAGTCTTAGAAGAGTGTGCCAAAACCATCTTGGGCTGCGTGTTAAGAGTGGTACTCGATAGAGTAGAGGCTACTCGATCGAGTAGCTAGGTTACTCGATCGAGTAGGGGGCCACTCGATCGAGTATGTTGGGTACTCGATCGAGTACCTAGTTTTCAGCGAGGGTTTTATATCGCGTTTTGTTAAATCCGCAAATCACTTCCGCCACTGTCCTCCTATCCTTCAGTCGCCTCTTTCCCTTCCTTTCACCTCAAAACCTCCATGGAAGCCTTTTGAAGATCCTTGAACCTTAGGAGGACGTCACTTGTGTCGGGTAGCGGTCTCTTGCTGATTTTTCTCCCTAATAGGTATGTCATAATCATCATCCGTGTCTTTGTTCTTTTAGTTAGGGTTTGCCTGTTAGTAATAGATGATGGTATTCTGGTTATAGGCGTTGCTTGGTCGCTGGACATGTTATCTGTCGGCGTGGATTGGTTGCGGTGGCTTAAAGGTAGGTTCGCCTACTCAGTTTCTGTAGATGGTCTAGTGTGTCGGTCGTTGTGACAGTATTGTGATTGTTTGACATAGTAATTGCATTGTGACGATTGTGATTGTGATTGTGATTGTTGTCTGTGGTTCTCGAGGCGTGTCCTCGGCTGAGTGGGGTCACTTGCGGGAGTGGCTTCACGCCCTAGTTTCGCCCTCCGTGGAACACGCCACGGGAGGGGATGTGCACATTAATGGACAGGGTTATCGCTCGGTATGATGAGCGGGGATTTGGTGGGTACGGCTGCGGTCCCCACAGGCGGGGCTGTCCAGTGGACGATCGATGATGAGAGATTGGTTGGATTGTTGTGGATTGTGTGTGTGAGATTGATAGCGTCGTATTGTGTTGTTAGTTGTAGTTGTTATTGCTGTGTCTTATCTCAGTACTGACCTTGTGTGGTTGTTTGTTTGTTATGTGTCTGCCGTGATCCCTTATGGTGAGCAGTCGGTCTTAGCAGGTGTTGGTGATGTTGATAGCTGGAGTCCGGGCAGGGATGAGTTCTCACGAGATACGATGGTCATAGCGAGTAGTCTTTGAGTTGTATCTTTATATCGTTTGTTGGTTTAAATCGCTTGTAATATAACTTAATAGTTCTTTTATCGACATTTGATTATTACTAACCTCGGGCAACCGGGATGGTAACGTCCTTATATCCTAAGGAAGGCCTAGCTAAGGCTCCTCTGAATATGGGGGTGTTACAAAGTGGTATCAGAGCGACGATTTTGGAACCTGTAACAAATGAACATAATGAACGTAGGGAGTCTAATAAAATGAACCTGGTGTATGTGTAATGGGAGCCCCAGCTGATGCTAGATTTTGGGTGAGTAGGCGCCCTCATTTCAAAATCTTGGCCCCATGACACTTAAGCCAGTCACATGGTATGGGAATGTGGAGTCCGTGTGTCTATGGGTGATATGTATGTTAATTGTACCGGAGCTACCTCCGGTTAAGTTTTTGTTAGAATTAATAGGGGTGTGTTAGTGATATATTAGGCCGGGTATGGTAATTGTTGATGAGATTATTGAAGTTCTTTGAATGATTAGTGAGCTTATATGATGGTTATGAGATATGTGACGAAAGTTATGAAATAGAAATGCGTGAAAGTGTGGAATTGAATGTTGTGACATGAATAGTGAACACGTAGGTGTTTTCTATAAGTTAGTGATGACGGGAGTCATCTACGAGTTTATAAATCCACAGTAATCACTATGATGATAGTTATAGTATAGTTGAGTTATAATTCGAGACATAGCATATAGTAATGCGTTTATGCCTACTTGTTGGTTGAAATTTTTCCGCTTTGCGTCTTTGTTCGATTAAATGCAAGATGAATTGCTTACGATAGAATATAAGACATGATTGAATAATTTGTTTGAAAAGTATGTATTTGTGTGATGAATGAAAGGAAGAATTGATGTTAATTATATGTTTCAAATTGAAGTGAACACGAGTTTAGTAGTAGCAAGTGAAGTAAGATTAAGTGTGATAAGATGGCACGATTAGGTTTATAAATAACTCGGTGACAGGTAAACCGAGTTGGGTAACTTGTATAGCGTAGTGTGACGTGTCTCTTAGTTGTTGAAGGATTGCATTTTGCGTGACAATGGTTGTAATACGTGATCGAAGCGATAATTAGTGCCGAATTCCGAACTTAGTTTGGGATCGACACGCGGTGTTATTTTGCAGGTATCTTTGATTTACGTCGTACTTCTGACTGAGTACTTAACTATACATGACCGAGTGCGGGTGTTTACTAGACCGAGTAGACCTCACTCGATCTAGTTAGGAAGCTATGATGTCGGGATGTGGGAAAAATTCCTGCAGATACTCGATGATTTAGCTCCTACTCGATCGAGTAGGGTGGTACTCGATCGAGTACCCCAGGCACTCGATCGAGTAGGTTACTGTACAGCGAATCCTACGGGTTTTCTAAAACCCCTAATCTTTCTATTTCTTATTCTTCTTCCCCTATTTTTTTTTCGACACACCTAAACCTAAACTACTCTCAAATTCCTTACTTCCTCTCAAACCTTCTCATACTCTTGGGTTAGTGGTGATTCTTGGGTTAATTTCTTTGCTTAATTTCGTTTCTTTACTTTGCCACTCAATCAAGGTATGCTATTCTTCCTAATGTACATGGTTTATTGATTTGAATGTGCTAGAAAAGTAAACAATCTAAAATTTTCGATTATTATGACCAATTTGGTGCTTTTAATTGTTGAAATATGATTCACATGCCTTCTTTCCATGTTTGTTGGTGGCTAATTGCTGTAAATTAGATTAGAAATTGCAAAATTTGAAATCGAAATTTCTAGGGTTTCCAAAATTGAAATCGATTTTTGGTTGTTTTACAATGGTTAGATGGTAGAATTGAGCCTTAAATATTGTTTATGTCATGTTGGAGGATAGATTTTGATGATTTGACCTTAGAAAGTTGCCTTAAAACTCCGTCTTAAAAGTGCCTCAAATGGAAATTCGTGATTTATAATTGGAAAATTGATGTTGTGAATGACATTATAAGCATAAGTTAAACTTCAATATGATAATAGAAACGATAATTGATGAAAATATGCCAAGATTATCACAGCTGTAAAGACCGTCTGAAAATTTTAATTGAGTTGTTGTTCATAATAGTGAAGGGTGATAATGATATGTTCTAAGTTATTCTTGTCCATGAACTAGTAAGAATACCTCACATGTGATTAGAAGTGTGTTTGGGATAACCTTAGAATCATGCTAAGATATTCGAATTTGTTGAGCATACGTAATCACCATGATAATTTCTTTCACAACTATGGCCTATGAGTATTAGTAAACTGAGCTTGTATGTCAAAAATTTGGAAACCGTTGACGAATGTGTGTACATAGTGTGATATTCAAGGTTAATAGCATGAAGTATGTGCTTCACATGTCAAATTTGTTGGTGAAATTGTGTACTTAGCTGAGTATGTTGAATTCAAATTACATGAAATAAATATTTGCATGTTTATACAAGTTGTTTGAACTTATGCCTAAAGCAGATGCCGAAACTGAACCTTGGAATCTGCCAAAGTAAACGGGGGAGGGGTAATCCACCTGAGATGGGGGAAGGGAGTGGACCTGTGGTACCCGCAGTTCCCGAATACCCTTCAGTGGTTTTTGTTGACTTCAAGCAGAGGGAGCGTTTTGTAGCCTTACAAAAACGCAAAATGAGACCTACGAGGTGTATAGACACTACTGTGTTAGAGGAGTTGGAGATAGAGACGGATGTCCGTCACATTTTCGAGACCTTGGGTCTTATGGGTTTGTATAGGCTGAGGAAACACACTTATCCTTTTCTCACTTTGGAGTTTATGAGCTCCTTTATCTATGACCCTGCTGGCCAAACCGTTGAATTTCGGTTAATGAACACTAGTTTCTTGCTTTCTATGGATCAATTTGCTGCTCACCTTGGGTTGGCTAAGCCTCATAAGGACTCCATTACCGATATTCCAGCAGTGCGGTGTATGCCGCCGATGCCTTGTCGGGGGAAGCAAGCTCCCACCTCGAGCAACATGCTGATTAATGACGTTCAACATGTTACCTTGAGGGTCTTTCTCCGTTCTCTTTTGAACCTCCTTTATGACGAAAAGGATATCGAAGGTGAATAATCATGAGGTCTTGCTTCGATGTCTTACCTCAAACCGGAGCGGGCCAGGAAAGTGGTCTTTAATGCTCCTTCTATGGTTTGTCTTTGCCCTTGCCTTGATGGCTTCTTCCTCTTCCCGTACACGAGTTGTGGCGCTATCGCCACTCGGTTAGCTGAAAAGCTAACCTCTTTTGAGGCCTCTTCGGAGTACGTGCCTCTAGCTACCCCAGTGCCCACTATGGACCGTGCCTACTATCTCGACCTGAAGTGGTTGAGGACCTTGGTGACAGCGACCTAGCGTGGAGGGTGTGGGGTATGAGTTGGATGAAAATTCCAGCTCCTGAGCACCTCCCACCGACAGAGCCCTTGGAGCCGGCGGTAGTGGCTGTGGATGTGGACGATGAGGAGGAGGAGGAGGAGGAGGATGAGGATAGACCCCGCCAGCTGCAGACCTATCTCATCGACGACACCATCCTGGAGGTGATGCCGGAGCCGACGAAGGGCGAGAATGCGGGAGTTGCGGTGGTAGAGAGACCCAGATTGGGGAGGGGACCCCGTCGAGTGAGGGAGAGGGCCTCGGAGACTAGGCCACGGCCGGTAGCGCCACGCAAAGAAGCGCATCCTTTCCCGTGCTACCCTTACCTCGACACCCGGAGACGCGATCCGGCTACTTGGCGGATAGAGTGTCATCTACCTTGACACTCCGGAACATGCACGAGATGGCGTACGCTCAGGGGATAGGGACCGAGGGACCGCATCCGATTTGGTGGAGTGGAGTTGGGGACTACTCGGTGTTTTCCATTCCTACGGGGTGGATCGGTCGGCGTGGGGGCACCTCAGTCCTTTCCTTACGGTGGCTTGACTCCATGGTACGTGGGCCCGGGAGCGGGAGCGGGAGTGGATGCGGGGATCGGGTCATCGGGAGCGGTACTTGGTGGTGGTGATGATGAGGTGATGTTTGAGCAAAGAAGCGGCACGGGGAGGAGTGATACTCCTTGTTTTATCCTTGTTGATGGTAGTTGGTATTAGTGGTTAGTAGTATTGCTAGACTTTAGTAGTTGTTTCGTTGAGACTTTATTTTGGACTTGTATTGTGGCCATAAGGCCGGATTTATTACTTACCTATGTGCAGGATTGATTTTGGGGTCGGGAAATCATCTCGACCCAAGTTATGTGACGGCTATATATATATATATGTGTTAGTTTATGACAGGTTTTATAAGGAACTTGGCGTGTAGGTACTCGATAGAGTACCCGTACTCTATCGAGTAGCTGCGGAAGACGGGATAAAAGCATTCGACTGTAGGCTACTCGATCGAGTAGCCAAGACACTCGATCGAGTAGCATGGCACTCGATCGAGTATCGCTACCTACTCGATCGAGCAGCACTGTTACAGGAGGTTTTCGAAAATTAAAAATGTCCAATTGTTTTATAATTGCAAGTTTAATGTTTAGTGTGGCTATTAGTGAATAGTTACACCTTTAAATCATTAATTTCATATGTTGGAAGTCGTGTTTGAAGTTTTATAAGCGTATTTGTCACAATTAGTGAAGCGGTAATAATTTCTTGTTACTTTAATGTTGCATACGCCCCATTACGATCTATTATCGGAATTGTACCTTCTCGTACATTTGTGTATACCATGTTAACATGTGTTGTCAAAGGTGACTAGTTATTCCGGTGGCTTGTGTATGATTTCTAATTTAACGAGTATATAGTTAGCGAGTAATGTCCATAACAAATAAAATGGTTTTCTTTAATGTTATGATGCAAATAATAAGTAATATGCGTTGAAATTTGGGTGGTGAACTTCGGGGACGAAGTTCCTTTTTAGAGGGGAAGAGTAATGTCGCGAAATAAAAAGGCTGTTTTTGAATAATGCTTTGCTTGTTTATAATGTTGTTGGTATTATGTTTTGCTTTAATTACAAAAATTTCTGAAGTATAACGGATTACTTTAGTTCTTTAAAGTGAAGGTGGTTGTATGTTTCAAGAGACGGTCACGAAGAATAGTTATAGTGCGATGAATCGTATTTGAATCACGTTGCCGAGTAACATGGTGGCATTAGTTGTACCACATGAAAGTTGATGTGAGACATGTTCTAGATTGATAGTTTGATAGTTGTTACTGTATGTTGGGTGATCGTGGGTGGTGATTCGCATTGCGAGTTTGATGTTTTATATAAATATAGAGTAACGGTTGACGGTGATAACGCTCGCATGACAGTAGTAAGAATCGATAGGTATAGATGTAGACGGTGATGATGATGACATGGGGGGGGGGATGGTATTTCCAAGGAGTTATGGTTTGAGCGGAAAGAGTGGTGAGGTCATGTTGTTCCCGTGTCTCGAGCGGGAGATAGGTGAGTTGAACTTCGGGGATGAAGTTCTTTTTAAGGGGGGAAGACTGTAATACCCGCCCTTTTAGGGACCCTTTGACCAGCGTTGACTGACCATGGGAGCGGTAGTAGTCTTAGAAGAGTGTGCCAAAACCATCTTGGGCTGCGTGTTAAGAGTGGTACTCGATAGAGTAGAGGCTACTCGATCGAGTAGCTAGGTTACTCGATCGAGTAGGGGGCCACTCGATCGAGTATGTTGGGTACTCGATCGAGTACCTGGTTTTCAGCGAGGGTTTTATATCGCGTTTTGTTAAATCCGCAAATCACTTCCGCCACTTTCCTCCTATCCTTCAGTCGCCTCTTTCCCTTCCTTTCACCTCAAAACCTCCATGGAAGCCTTTTGAAGATCCTTGAACCTTAGGAGGGCGTCACTTGTGTCGGGTAGCGGTCTCTTGCTGAGTTTTTTCCCTAATAGGTATGTCATAATCATCATCCGTGTCTTTGTTCTTTTAGTTAGGGTTTGCCTGTTAGTAATAGATGATGGTATTCTGGTTATAGGCGTTGCTTGGTCGCTGGACATGTTATCTGTCGGCGTGGATTGGTTGCGGTGGCTTAAAGGTAGGTTCGCCTACTCAGTTTCTGTAGATGGTCTAGTGTGTCGGTCGTTGTGACAGTATTGTGATTGTTTGACATAGTAATTGCATTGTGACGATTGTGATTGTGATTGTGATTGTTGTCTGTGGTTCTCGAGGCGTGTCCTCGGCTGAGTGGGGTCACTTGCGGGAGTGGCTTCACGCCCTAGTTTCGCCCTCCGTGGAACCCGCCACGGGAGGGGATGTGCACATTAATGGACAGGGTTATCGCTCGGTATGATGAGCGGGGATTTGGTAGGTACGGCTGCGGTCCCCCACTGGCAGGACTGGTCCAGTGGACAGTCAGTGACAGAGATTGGTTGGATTGTTGTGACTGTGTGTGTGAGATTGATAGCGTCGTATTGTGTTGTTAGTTGTAGTTGTTATTGCTGTGTCTTATCTCAGTACTGACCTTGTGTGTTTGTTTGTTTGTTATGTGTCTGCCGTGATCCCTTATGGTGAGCAGTCGGTCTTAGCAGGTGTTGGTGATGTTGATAGCTGGAGTCCGGGCAGGGATGAGTTCTCACGAGATACGATGGTCATAGCGAGTAGTCTTTGAGTTGTATCTTTATATCGTTTGTTGGTTTAAATCGCTTGTAATATAACTTAATAGTTCTTTTATCGACATTTGATTATTACTAACCTCGGGCAACCGGGATGGTAACGTCCTTATATCCTAAGGAAGGCCTAGCTAAGGCTCCTCTGAATATGGGGGTGTTACACAATGTGTCATAGTCTTTAGTCTTCCGCTGTATTGTTATGACATTTTTACTTTAGTTGGATTTCGGTTCGAGACACTGTATTTTTATATTTCGGTTTTGGTTTTGTTGTATGCACAGTAAACTTTATTACTTAAAGTACGTTTCTTTATGGTCTCCTTTGATTATTATACCTCGGGTGACCGAGATGGTAGCATCTCCATGTGCTAGGGCGGTCTTGGTAAGACACCTTGGTATATGAGGGTGTTACAAGAAACCTTTAAACGGTTTTCTTAAACTAAATTTTGACGGATCAAAAATAGTTGGGAACAAAGCTTCTTTGGGATATTTTATAAGAGATCAAAATGGTAAAGTTATTTTGCTAGAAGCTAAATCTCGTGGATCTAATGGAATTTTGGTTGCAAAAACTCTCGCATAATTAAAAGAAGGCATTTTAGTTAGTAAATTTATAGGAGTCTCGAAATTGATAATTGAAGGTGACAATCTTTGTGTTATCAACACAATTCGTAGCATTTGGTAAATTTCCTGAGAAATTTTAAGCATTATCAAGTATATATATGAAATAATTAGACCTTAATTTCTTTGAGGAAGTGATAGTTCGACATTGCTTCTGTGAGGCTAACCAATTTGTTGATTTTTTTATCTCCGTTGGACACTCTTGTCCAACTCTTTCGAAGTGTTTTAATTTGAAAATCGTTAGTTTTAGCTTACCTCCCTCATCCCGAGTCATCCAAAAGGATGAAATAGGTTGTACCTATCATAAAGAGGATCAATCTACTTTTTTCTACCAATTTTGTTATTTGGTGTTTTGACTAAAACGAACACTTATTAGGGTCGTTTGGTTACATATGAGAACTTACGATGCTTAGGAAATAGAAAGTGTCATATATCACATGATTTTAGAGTTTGTGTGAATTAGAAATTATTGTTTGGTTACATATAACCATTGTAATTCACTAATTTTTTTTTTTTTTTGGTACAAAGTAATTCACTAATTCATGTAGGCATATTTACTTACCTAGAATTTAGACAAGTAACTTCTGCATTAGTTTCATGTAAATTTGGGTAACCAAACAACCTACCCAATTGATAATTCACATAAATTTAAGTTCCTATATCCTTTTACCGAATAACCCAAACGACCCCTTATTTTCACCCGTAAATACACAAACCACCAATTAAGCGTCGTCCTACAACAAACAACGACCAACTCCAAAAACATCGCAACTTAATATTATAGGCCACCTAACTCCACCTATCCGGGCTATGACCCTATCCCTCCTTAAGCGCTAAAACCCCATTTAAACCTCATTTCCATCTTTACCCCTCACATTCTCTCCCACTTTCTGATAACCACCATGTACTCAACCGTAATGTCACTAACCAAACTCTCCCGCCACCGTCACCATTAGCGCCACCTCTCAACCCTCCCTCTTTCCCACCCTATCTACACCGTATGGTCCTCCAACACCGGCCTCGGTAAATCCCTCGTTTCCGCCGGCCTCGCCGCTTCCTCCTCCGCCACCTCCTCTTACCACTTCCGCTACATCAAACCGGTACAGACCGGTTTCCCGATCGACTCCGACTCCCGGTTCGTATTCTCCACCGTCTCCGACCTCCACCGCCGCCATTGCAACGGCGGTGTGATCCTTAAGGACAAGGTGGGGAGGGTGTCGACGGCGGTGATGGAGGCGGAGGCGCTGTGGGATTGTAGGAGAGAGAGGAAGGTGGGGGTTGGGGTGGGCGGAGGGGTGGTGGAGTGTAGGACGTTGTATGCGTGGAAAGAGGCGGTGTCGCCGCATTTGGCGGTTGAAAAGGAAGGTATGAGGATTGAGCATGAATAGTTGTTGAAGGAATTGAATAAATGTTTATGGGAGAGTAGGAATGATGTTAATGGTGAAGAGAAAAATAAGGCGGAGGAGGTTTGGGGGTTGATTGAGATTGCTGGTGGTGTTGCCAGTCCTGGTCCTTCTGGTACTCTCCAGTGTGATCTTTATAGGTACTTTTATGTCGCAATTAAGTTCAACATAGTTTTTAACCATGAGGTCTCTGCCGTTGATGAGGTCTCTCCAGACGGATTTGATTTGTCGCTACAAGTACAGAAAATGGTTGAAAAATTAGATCAGTGTAGCTGTGTAAAGAGGGAAAATCAAATTAAAGGAAAGAAAAATGTACCTAGCTTCGAAGAAAACATGATCAGAACTGACAAATACAGCAAGCTCCAAATCAACCCACAGTATATCTCTCACTTGGTTAGACACCACTTGAACTAAATCCTTCATCTCTTCTCTACTCACATTAATCATGAAAATTTCAGAAAGCCTCTTGGTCAACTTCTTTATTGAAACTTTAACACAACATAAAGAATCTGGTAGGGTGCCCAACACATTGAACAACATCAGACACAGTGCAGCAATTCCACTATATTTCTGTGCTACCTCTGGAATGCGGTTAGGATCATAAGAAACCATTGCAGAATCCTGGAAGTCATCATTGATTGGCATTGAGGGCACATAAGAATCCTCAGAGTCATCACTGTTTGACCCGTTCGCATCGAACTCCATCTCATCGAACTCCATCTCATCGAACTCCATCATACCAATTAACTTCCCCTTCCCCGGTCTCTGCTTGAACACAAAATCATCACTGTCCTCATTTTCCTCCGGCCCCTTCTCAGAACCCCTCTCCCCACTTTTCTCATTATCCTCCGACCCCTTCTTAGAACCCCTCTTCCTACTGTTCTCATTATCCTCTGTCCCCTTCTTAGAACCCCCCTCCCCACTGTTCTCATTATCCTCCGACCCTTTCTTAGAACACCCCTCCTGCGCCTTTTTCCGCTCTTTCTCTCGATCTTCCTGCACCTTGCGCTCTTTCTCTTTCTCTCGATCTTTCTGCGCCTTGCGCTCTTTCTCTTTCTCTCGATCTTCCTGCGCCTTGCGCTCTTTCTCTCGAATTTCCTGCAACTTCTTGCGACGATTCTCTCGATTTTCTTGCTCCTTTTTGCGACGGTTCTTTCGATCTTCCTGCGCCTTTTTGCGAAGGTTCTCTTCCTCCAGTCGACGGTTCTCTTCCTCCTTTTGTTTCCGTATATCCTGCTGCAGCTTCCTCCGATTTGCAGGCTTACGACCTGTTCTCTGAATACCCGAGCTGGAACCCTTACGCTTCCGACTGTTCACATCCACCGGTTCCCTTTCCCGACGTCTCTTCTCCTCATATTCCCTTTCCCGACGTCTCCATTCCTTCTCCTTTTTCAGACGGTTCAATTCCTCCTGCAGACTTTTAAGACGAAGATCTTCATTCTCCTTCTCCTTTTCCAGACGTTTCAATTGTTCATACAGACTTTTAAGACGGAGATCTTCATTCTCCTTCTCCTTTTCCAGACGGTTCAAGTCCTCCTGCAGACTTTTAAGACGAAGATCTTCATTCTCCTTCTCCTTTTCCAGACGGTTCAATTCCTCCTGCAGACTTTTAAGACCAAGATCTTCCTTCTCCTTTTCCAGACGGTCCAATTCCTCCTGCAGACTTTTAAGACGAAGATCTTCATTCTCTTTTTCCTTTTCCAGACGGTTCAATTCCTCCTGCAGACTTTTAAGACGAAGATCTTCCTCCTCCTTTTCCAGACGGTTCAATTCCTCCTGCAGACTTTTAAGACGAAGATTTTCATCCTCCTTCTCCTTTTCCAGACGGTCCAATTCCTTCTGCAGACTTTTAAGACAAAGATCTTGCTTCTCCCTTTCCAGACGGTTCAATTCCTCCTGCAGACTTTTAAGACTAAGATCTTTCTTCTCCTTTTCCAGACGGTTCTCTTCCTCCTTTTGTTTCCTTATATCCTCCTGCAGCTTCCTCCGATTTTCAGGCTTACGACCTGTTCTCTGAATACCCGAGCTGGAACCCTTACGCTTCCGACTGTTCACATCCACCGGTTCCCTTTCCCGAGGTCTCTTCTCCTCCTGTTCCCATTCCCGATGTCTCTCTTCCTTCTCATTTTCCAGACGGTTCAATTCCTCCTGCAGACTTTTAAGACGAAGATCTTCATTCTCCTTCTCCATTTCTAGACGGTTCAATTGCACCTGCAGACTTTTAAGACGAAGATCTTCATTCTCCTTCTCCTTTTCCAGACGGTTCAAGTCCTCCTGCAGACTTTTAAGACGAAGATCTTCATTCTCCTTCTCCTTTTCCAGACGGTTCAATTCCTCTTGCAAACTTTTAAGACCAAGATCTTCCTTCTCCTTTTCCAGACGGTTCAATTCCTCTTGCAGACTTTTAAGACGAAGATCTTCATTCTCCTTCTCCTTTTCCAAACGGTTCAATTCCTCCTGCAGACTTTTAAGACGAAGATCTTCCTCCTCCTTTTCCAGACGGTTCAAGTCCTCCTACAGACTTTTAAGACCAAGATCTTCATTTTCCTTCTCCTTTTCCAGACGGTTCAATTCCTCCTGCAGACTTTTAAGACGAAGATCTTCCTCCTCCTTTTCCAAACGGTTCAATTCCTTCTGCAGACTTTTAAGACAAAGATCTTCATTCTCCTTCTCCTTTTCCAGACGGTTCAATTCCTCCTGCAAACTTTTAAGACGAAGATCTTCCTCCTCCTTTTCCAGACGGTTCAATTCCTCCTGCAGACTTTTAAGACGAAGATTTTCATTCTCCTTTTTCAGACGGTCCAATTCCTCCTGCAGACTTTTAAGACGAAGATCTTCCTTCTCCCTTTCCAGACGGTTCAATTCCTCCTGCAGACTTTTAAGACTAAGATCTTTCTTCTCCTTTTCCAGACGGTTCTCTTCCTCCTCCTTTTTCCGACAAAGATCTTCCTTCTACTTTTCCAGACGTTTCTTTTCCGCCTGCAGTCGAAGACGAAAAGCTTCCTTCTCCTGCTGTTTCTCAAAATTACGACCTCTTTTTCGAGAATTCGAGCCGGAACTTCTCCCCATGAAAACTTTTCCTTTTGTTAAAGGATGTTTAGAACCCTTCGGATGAGACGATGAAGAAGAGGAAGACGATGAACGACGGGGAGACGGTGAACGATGGGGAGACTTTGGACGCTGAGAAGACTTTGGATGCTGGGGAGACTGTGGACGCTGGGGAGACTACGTCAAACCAAACGATGTGAAAAGACCAGCAAGATTCCCATCATTATCGCCATTGGAGTTCTCGTACCCTTGTCGTTGTCGTTTCGGATGACGAGGATTACCATCATTATAACCTTGGAAATCATCATCTATAACATCATACTCTGCATTATTAGAAAAGACATGTTAACATCCGAAATTTTCCAATATTTTCCAAGCTAATTTTTAAAAATTCAGTATAAATTAAGAGTCTTACCAACTGTATAACTGAAACCAAGGTCATTGAAACCCTCGTTAAACGCATCTTTGTACAGATTTTTCACCTCAAATGGTTGTGATTTAAGCATTTTACTAACTGTGTCCAATCGAATTTTCTTCTTCGGAGACGTCATTTTAGAGAGCGAAAGAGAAAGGAGAAAGCGGTGGAGTGTTTGTGATTTACCTAGGGTTTTGTGTTCAATTTTTTTTTGTGATTTACCTAGGGTTTTGTGTTCAATTTATCGAAATTGTTTGACCACTTGTTCTTAGCCCATGGATCATCTTACCACTTCTCTTTAGCCCATGGATCGATCCTTTTTTTTTTCTTTTTCTTTTTGGTACTATCTCTTCTTTTCTTTTTTATTATTATATTATATGGAGGAGTATTTGTGTATTGACGATTCTATTTGCGTTCATGCAATGGGCGCGTGTTTGCGTTCATGCAATTAGTCAATTAAGATTTGGGTGCCACTATTCTCGTGGATTTACGATAGTGTTACTGGGTGATATCGGATTCAGTTTTATGGGTTTTGGTGGTTGGTCTTGTTTGCATTGAATTTGTACATTGTAAATTGTGTATTGTGGAGTTCCAGATCTAATTATACGAGTTTAGCTGTTAAATTACGAAATTTATTTTTGCAGTACGATGATTGCTGATTGTGCCCATTTGATCTAGTTGTACTTTGATTTGTCGATTTTGGGAGGTTTGCGTAGAATGTATGCAGTATAGATTAGTGGAGATCGGAGAGCAATTAAACTATGCATTAAATTGATGATGTTGCGAAATATTTTCCAGTAATAGTAGATCCGATAAATTGACGAGATTTGTACCGTTACTGAATATAACTTGAATATGACCGCATTCGATCTAGTCAACATGAAATCTACTTGTCCCAAACTTACCCATTCTACAAAACAAAATGACCAGATGAAAATATGGCCAAATCATAATTGAATCGCGAATGGCCTTAACAACCTGAGTCGAAATATCAGCATAGTAGCATACCCGAAATGACCGACCCAGTGGCCCACTTACGGGCTCTATTAGGAGCAAACTGAGAATGAATCAGGGTGATCTAAGATTGCATAGAGACCTGTTGTTGATGTAATTGGTTTACCAAAGACTGAAACATCATCAAACAGTTTTGACAAGCTTCTTATTTAGATGTCCTGTTTCTTTTTGAGCAGACAAGTCATTCCCGACAAATTTATGCACTCTGACTTTCAGACTAGACTTAATCGACTTTCAGCTGAATAGCGTGCCTGATTACACGAAATTTGAAAACAAAATGCTTGTTAGACCTGTAATGTGGTCAAGGTCACCTCTTTATTTCACCAAACATCTAGTCTCTAGTAAGAATAAATGATGAATCGTATAAACAGCAACTGACAAACAAATTAACCTCCACATTATGTTCGGAGTACTACTCTAGAATTCAAGAAAACTAAATAAAGTTCATGTAACTATCCATATGAAAAGTTTAATTAATTTACACTTTGCATTGCTAGCCGAAAACATTATGTTTAACATTCATTTCAAAAGATGAGCAATGTAAACCCCTGGCTCAAGTCTCCATATCACTTTGCATTGCTAGCCGAAAACTCGTAAACCCCTGGCTCAAGTCTCCATATATCACTTTGCATTGCTAGCTGAAAACTCGCCCAAATAGTCTGCATCTCTTGATACAATTAACAACCAATATTACAATCCTGAAGCTAATCCCCAATCAACGATCAATTATTTTCAGTAAACACAATCCCAAAACTTAATTCAATGTTAAAAGTACTCATCCTTTAACAAAGTTTCTCAATTTTCAATAGAAAAAACAACCTAACAAGCATAAGACAACAAGAGCTTACAAGACTTACCCACCAAATAAATATGAAAGAGAAGATTCAATTACCATGGGACAACTTTGATGGATTCAAGAAGTACATAAAATTACCAAGATAAAATGAAACAATAAAGTTTGAATAAATACGCAGCATGTGTATATATAGCCTCCAACATAGTAATTAATAAGAGTCTTCCCCGCAAAAGTCTTTATATAAGGAGCATAAAAAAAGCTGTGCAAGAAAATGGACACGGAAAACACCTGTGAGATACTGTTGAACCTCATGTGGTGAGATACTGTTGAACCTCAACACATGATCTGAGAGGGGGTGATCCAAGAATACCACAATGATTCCCATGAAAACAGAGATTCAGGGTGTGTTTGGATTGAGGGATTTGGAGGGAAAGGGAAGGAAGGGAATTGGAAGGATGAGAAATCCATTGTTTGGTTAGCAAAATGAAGGTAGAGGGATTTGGAGGGGAGGGAAAATGGATCCCTCCTTTTCTCTCCTAGCAAATTATTTTCCCACCAACATAGGCAAGATTTGGAGGTAAAATCACCACCTTCATTCTCCCTCCCCTCCCTTTCCCTTCCCTCCTTCCCCCTCCCCTTCCTTTCCCTCCTTTTTTTTCTATACAAACAAGGCCTCAAGGTATTCAATATGTTAAAAGTACAAGAAAGCTAGAATTAGAAACTGTAATGAGATAGCAGCACGGCAGTACCTATGTAGAATGAACTGGATTAGCAATTTCTTCCTGGCCAAAGAACAACTTTTAAAATCCCTGGGGAATTGGGATCAATAATTCCTGCAGCTAATGATGTTTCTCTTCCTATGAATGGCAAATCAACATATTAGAACACGAAAAACTATATTTCGGTATTGTTTGGGCCAAAAATCACACAATAGGGAAAGGCCCGCTTAACAAATAATGGATCATTAAAGAAGGGATAGGAGAAGGGGAGCCCACGGTTAAAGTAAGCACAAGGAAGGAGGAACGGGCTGGCACACGCGTAAAAGAAGGCCGAAGTCCATTAAAGGAAGCTTCTGAGTTTAGGAAAGAGGAGTCAGGGAGAAGTCAGGGAGATCAGGGAGAATTGAGGGAGACGGCCAAACATGGAAAGAGTTATTATGGAAGTTATATTCCCTTTCCATAATCCAGGTAGGATACGTCTAGGGTTCTTACCCTATAAATAGCCAAGGAAGCAATCAAAGAAGGACATTCACACATACACACGTACGTTCATTGAAGACTTCACAGTATCTTGTGATTAGCAAGATTTACATTTCGTCTCAATTGTATTCATCCTCTTATTCAAGCATAGTACAATATTTGGCAGGGTACCGTCCCTCCCGCGGTTGTTCCCACATTGGGTTTTCCGCGTCACCAAATCTTACGTGTCAATTTACATTACAAGCATTGTTTCCTTATTTAAGTATCATTATACAAACGATCAATCAAATAACCAACGAGTAAGACCGCATTGACTCATAACAACCAATTCGGAATAAAATACCTAAACAGTTTGGCGCCCACCGTGGGGCATTGTGGTCGTCAATCGTCGATAATCTAAGTACGCAATGGATAAGCAAGCATCGGAAGCCGTGTCAGGGAGCAGACAACCGTCGCCACCGCCGACCTCTACTCAAAATCCAGCATCGACAGTGGCAACGCGGCTCCCGGACATACCTCAAGAACCACACCAACGACAAAAACCTCTTTGCCTCCTAAAACTCCTGCTGTCACAACCCAAGCTAGATCGTATAAGGGAGCAGCAAGCTCAGGTCTCACTCCGCCACCCAGTCCCACACAAATCTTGCTCGCTGGCGTGGAGAACCTTCAGAAGGCCATGGAAAACATGAGAGAAGACCAGAAGAAAGCTGAAGCTGAAGCAAGGAAGAGAGACAGAGAGCTATGGGCGCAGATTGATATCCTAAAACAGCAGTCTGTCACCCCAGCAAGTAGGGCAGGTGAAGGAAGATCCCATTGTAGATCGACACGGGGGAGCATCGGGCGGCGAATTCGCCGACGGATACCACCAACTGTAACAATGTTGGATCTAGCTGTAGTATCGTCAGATGGAAGAATAACTCCACAAGGGCTGGGATACCTCACACCGGATAACTGGCCGCCAGCCAGCCGTATGGAAGCACGAACAGGTGGCACCCCTGTTAGCAATTTCGCAGCAATCGGCCAGACGCCTGGAGCAGGATCCGAGGTGAACCAGCAAGTGAACTGGCAGCAAGGAACGATCGTCACCTCAACCCCTCTAGCTGCTGAGACACATCAGAACCTTCGAGAGTTCGGGTCGAGGAAAGATATTAAATCGCAAGCAAACTGACAAAGGCGGACCCAGGACTCAAGCAAAGATAACAAATCAGCGATTTGAACCGAGAGAGATGTTAAGCAGGGTCCCAGGACTGCCACCCTCACTCGAGAAAGCAGCACCTGACAGTTATGCCGACTCGCCATTCGTGGACGACATATCCATCACAGCCATGCCAAAGGGATTCTCAAATCCAAACATGCCACTCTTTGACGGCACAGCAGATCCCTTTGACCATATAAGCCAGCACAAGCAGAAGATGATGACGGTAATAGCTGTAGGGCAAGTCAAGGAAGCTTGCATGTGTAAAGGATTTGGATCCACTTTAACAGGGCCGGCACTTCGATGGTTTGTAAGCCTACCCAACAGGTCGATATCCACATTTGCTGAATTAGTAAACGCGTTCACCCAACAGTTTGCAAGCAGCAGGAAGCCGCAAAAGCATGCGGGAGATCTGTACAGAATCGTTCAGGGGGCAGGAGAGACCATTGGAGAATACAATACTAGATTCAACAATGAAAAGGTGGCAGTACGAGAATGTGATGTTTCGACAAAGAAGATCAAGCCTTCAGAGAGGCCTTCACCATGACTCGACTGTCAAGCGGTGACTATGCATCCCCGCCATAGCTTCGAAGCGGTCAAGAGAAAGGCAGTGCGCAATCGACTAGAGGAAGACATCCTAGCCGAGCCACCTACCTAATACACCAAGTGTTTCCAGACTTCGATCGTGGAGAAATCAGGAAGAAAGCAAACTACCAGCGAAAAAAATATGAGAGATATAGGCCATATGGAAGGGGAGTCAACAGAATCGAAGAAAATCAGCAACTCCCTACTCTGGCAGAATATGGATTCACTACAGGTATCGGAGGAATCCTGAAGGCACTCAGGGAGATGGGAGATGGAGTAAGGTGGCCCAAGCCACCAGTGGAAGGACAGACATGGCGAAAAGATAGCAAAAAGAAGTGTGAATTCCATCGTGACATTGGGCACAACACTGAAGATTGCTACACACTACGAAGGGAGATCAAGCGCCTGTATGAACAAGGGGAGCTGAGCCACCTATTACCACGTGGGGGCAAGCAGCAGGATAAGGTAGGCTCTACGAAGCCTGCAACCCCACCCACATGCACCAAAATCATAAACGTGATAACATGCGGCTCAGACCTGAGTGGACTAACATACTCAGCAGCTAAAAGGCATGCCACCGAGACCAAGGGAGATAGGCCAGCAAATTCTTGCAGAATTTCTCACAGCGATTTGCCAGTTGTCACCTTTGATGAAGGAGATACGTATGACGAACAGGAACATCATGACGCACTCATTATCACCCTGTCAATGGCTAACTGCACAGTTAGAAAGGTCTTGGTAGATACAGGCAGCTCTGTCAATTTGATCATGCTAAAGACCATAGAAAACATGGGATTCAGCGAGAAGGATTTACTGAAGAAAACTATCCCGCTGGTAGGCTTCAGCGGGGAGACAGCCAACTCACTGGGCAAAATAGTTATCCCAACCTACGTGGGAGGACTCAACAAGCAGATCAGGTACCTGGTCATAGACGGATCCTCTACCTACAAAGTCATCCTGGGAAGGCCGTGGCTACACAAGATGAAAGCAGTCCCTTCAACATACCATCAGTGTATAAAGTTCCCCACACCATGGTGAGTAGAGACAATACGAGGAGATCAGGAGGAAGCTAGAGGTTGCTACAAGAAGGCACTAAAGTGTGGGAAATAATCTGTATACTTCCCTTAATATAGAAGGATTATAACGAATTTAACAGTGATGATCAAAAGTCATAAACAAAATACATAAACAAAGTATAAAGGATTCAGAATTAACCTTCGGTCCTAGCAAAATTGGCCTAAGAACAATATCAAAATTGATATTTGCCTATCAGTTGCACCCAAGACGATATGAGATATGCCCTATTGATTGTGCTAGAATCGATCTAAAATTTTCTGTAAAATTTAGTTGTTTTTGTGTTTTTTCTGATGAGAGAGGAGGCTAGGTCAAGAAAAAGAATTAGGGTAGAATAATTCTCTACCTTTCTTTCTTATACTGACCGAAATATGGAGTCAATTAGGAAAGAATAAATCTTTCCTAATTTCGGCCCATCTGACCGAAATAAGGAGTATAATCTCCTTATTTTTGGTCTTTCCAAAAATATATAAAATGTGTTGAATTGTCATCTAGTGAGGATCGAACCCAAGACCTCTTGGTATGTGTACCCTCACTATTACCACTATGACACATTCATCTTGTTGATATTAAATATAACTGATTATATTTAATTACGAATTAACAGATTAATTCGTCCAAGCTAACATTACATACATTTAATTAAATATAACTTATTATATTTATTTTACGAATTGACAGTTAATTCGTCTCAACTAATATTATTTAATTTTCATTAAATAATTATCTCATCAACACATTGACTAACTTTTTAGTCATATTGGGCATCAATGTGATTATATTTCTATAACCACATTTCTCAAACACATCCTATAGGTGTGACCTTTAGGGACCAGTTGATCACCGTCATCTGTATGATAATAACGTCAAACTTTCTATCAAGCCAACCGTTATTAGGTAAACGTTAATCAACTGATTAAATATACGAAGTATACCCTTGTGAACCTGTAAGAGATTTACAAATGTTATCACACTAATTTGTGGAGGACACAAACTCCAACAAACTCCCACTTGTCCTCACAAGTGTATGTGCGATAACCGATTCTCATATCCTAAAATTTCTCCCACTCAATGTAAAACAATTTGCAAATCCGTATTCACAAAGGTCGTATTTTACAAGCGATCAATATCAAGAGTGGTTTCCCCGACTAGAGAGTAACTTAACTGATAAACGAATCAACATTCGAGCATGGCCATGCATTTCAGTTACAACTCCTCGAGTGGCCCTGAGAAATAACTATACCTGATAAGGGTTGGATATTTTCCTCAACTCGAATCCTGCAGATGTAAGCATAGTATGAAATGACCCAGAAAAAATCTACTTAGCCTCCAGTTACGGCATACCGTGAGAAAGAAACCAAAGTCACCCAAAAACTGCCTTAATCTCAATCCGTTTGGAAGCACCATTAAGAGTGAAGACGAACCCGGACTGAGATTTTGAGTCATCTCGATCCGTTTGGAAGCTAGCATCTGCGTAACCGATTGCGCATAGCTTAGTATCGCCTCCATAAGTCAATACCCAATCCTTAGTCCTCCGTAGGTACTTGAGGATGTTTTTAACAGACTATCCAAAGTGTTTCACCCGAGTCTTTTGGTACCGACTCGTCATACTCAATGCATATGCCACGTCTGGACGTGTGCATATCATGGCATACATGATCGATCCTATTGCAAATGCATAAGGAACACGAATCATGCGCTCAATCCCTTCAGGCGTCGTGGGTGACTGAGACTTGCTCAACTGCATCCCAGTCGTCATAGGAAGGTTCCCCTTCTTGGAGTTGGTCATGCTGAACCTCTCAAGAACCTTATCCAAATAAGACTCTTGACTAAGTGATGACGTCCGTCGTGATCTATCTCGGTAGATACGGATTCCCAAAATGCGCTGTGCCTCACCCAGATCTTTCATCTGGAAATGGTTCTTCAACCATTCTTTAACCGAAGATAGGAGAGGAATGTCATTCCCAATCAAGAGTATGTCATCGACATACAATATCAAGAAAACAATCTTGCTCCCACTCGACTTGATATATAAGCATGGTTCTTCGACCGATCGAGTGAAACCATACTCTTTTATCACTTGGTCGAAACGATGATTCCAACTCCGAGAAGCTTGCTTAAGTCCATAAATGGAACGCTTAAGCTTGCATACTTTCTTAGGATGCTCAGGAACTATGAAACCTTCGGGTTGCACCATGTACAACTCTTCCTCCAAATAACCGTTTAAGAAGGCGGTTTTCACATCCATTTGCCAAATTTCATAATCATGAAATGCGGCAATCGCTAAGATTATCCGAATGGAACGTAGCATGACTACAGGTGCAAAAATCTCATCATAATGCAATCCGTGCACTTGAGTGAAACCTTTTGCCACAAGTCGTGCCTTATAGGTATCTGGTTGCGCGTCTACAAAAGGCTTTATTTTGTAAAGCCATTTGCACTGTAGAGGTTTTACCTTACTAGGTAAATCAACTAGATCCCATACGTCATTCTCATACATGGAGTCCATCTCGGATTGCATGGCTTCGAGCCATAGCTTTGAGTCGGAACAGGTCATAGCACCTTTATAGGTAGCGGGTTCATTACTCTCTAGGAGTAAAACGTCATTCTCCTCGACCATACCAATGTATCTGTCCGGAGGATGAGAGTCTCTACCCGACCTCCTAGGTTCCTCGGGAATATTAACCGTATCATCAGTTGGAGGAACAACTTCCTCCATCCGTTCCTCGGTTGTTGGTTCTGGAATCTCCGACAGCTCGAAGGTTCTATTACTCGTCTTGTTCTCGAGAAATTCTTTCTCTAAGAACGTCGCACTAGCCGCAACAAAAACTCGATGTTCGGTAGGCGAATAGAAGTAATGACCAAATGTCCCTTTTGGATAACCTATAAAGTATGTCTTGACCGATCACGGGCCGAGCTTATCCTCGTGTCTCCACTTGACATAAGCCTCGCAGCCCCAAACCCGAATAAAGGACAAATTAGGTACCGTTCCCTTCCACATTTCATATGGAGTCTTATCGACAGCTTTAGACGGACTTCGGTTAAGTATAAGAGCAGCTGACAAAAGAGCAAAACCCCATAATGAATCAGGCACTACCATGTGACTCATCATGGATCGAACCATATCGAGTAAGGTTCGATTTCTCCGTTCGGACACACCATTCAATTGAGGTGTTCCAGGTGGAGTTAACTGTAGAGCGATTCCACAGTCTTTAAGGTGTTGATCAAACTCATTTGAAAGATATTCGCCACCCCGATCTGAACGAAGTGCTTTAACCTTTCTACCCGGTTGGTTACACCCTATTCTCGGTATTCCTTGAATTTCTCAAAGGACTCACTTTTATGCTTCATTAAGTAGACATATCCGTATCTACTCAAATCGTCCGTGAAAGTGATAAAATATCTATAGCCATCTCTAGCGGTAATTGACATAGGTCCACATACGTCCGTATGTATGAGTCTTAATAGGTCACTAGCGCGCATTCCAACACCTTTGAAGGAAATTCGAGTCATCTTGCCAATGAGACATGATTCACACGTGCCATATGTAGAAAAATCGAATGCGGGAATAGTCCCATTATCGACGAGTTTCTTCACGCGTTTCTCATTTATGTGTCCCATTCGACAATGCCATAGATAGGTTTGATCTTTGTCACCAACCTTTAATTTCTTATTATTCATGTGTAATACTTCCGTGGTTTGATCTAAGATGTAAATTCCATTCATGGAAACTGCTTTGCCATAAATAATTTCATTAAAAGAAAAAATACAGCTATTATCCATTATTGAAAATGCAAAACCGTCTTTAGCAAGTACGGAAACAGAAATAATGTTCTTAGATAAACTGGGTACATAGTAACAGTTATTTAAAGATAACTCAAAACCACTAGGGAGTTGGATTACATATGTTCCCTTCGAGGCGTGACAAACTCGTGCTCCATTCCCGACTCGCATGTCCACATCACCTTTTTCGAGAGGTATGATGTTCTTTAGGCCCTGCAAATGATTACACAGATGAGAACCACAACCAGTATCAAGTACCCAAGTTCCGAAACTTGCATGGTTAATCTCAATCATATGAATATAAGATGACATACCAACAGGAACGACGCGGCCTGCTTTGATGTCCTCACGGTAGACGGGACAGTTCCTCCTCCAAAGTCCAGTCTTGTGACAATGGTGGCACTCTATGTCACCGCCCTTGCTCTTTGTCTTGCCCTGAGAGCCACTAGTTTCACCAGGTGCACTCTTACCGTTTCTTGGCTTCTTGAACTTTGGCTTACCTACAACTAGGTCGCCATGAGCCTTTCCCTTACCTTTACCCTTGTTGTGAATCGTGAGAACATCCTGCTTCATGCTCCCACTCAATTTCATATCCTTCTCGGTCTGTACGAGAAGGGAGTGTAGCTCATGAGAACTCTTTTTCAAGTTATTCATGTAATAGTTCGCCCTGAAAAGGGCAAAACCATCGTGAAGAGAATGAAGCATTCGGTCAATGACAATGCTCTCACTAATTTTACAATTCAGTGCCTCCAGCTTCTCGACATTCTCAATCATGTGAAGAATGTGTGGGCTAACCGGTTGGCCCTTCTGGAGTTTCGCATCAAAGAAGCGATAGGTATGCTCATATGTAACGATTCTCGGTGCTTTTGAGAACTCGTTAGTGAGCGTGGTGAAAATCTTGTTTGCACCTTGGGCAATGAAGCGTCTCTGCAAATTGGTTTCCATTGCAAAGATGAGTACGTTCTTTATCGCACCCGCTTCCATAACGAAATCACTATAAGCGATTGTCTCGTTGACTCCTGCATTGGGGCCTGGGTTGACCGGTATTGGCTCAGTTAAATACCTGAGCTTACCGTCAGCAATGGCAGCATTCCGTAGTGCCGCCTCCCAGTCCACAAAGTTGGACCTATCATTCTTCAGTCGCGTGGACTGATTCATTTGGTCCATGAATATTTTCAGCCAGGACGAACGATCTAGTGTGGCACTAGGCATTGGGATTGCGTTATTTCCAGCCATTTGTTGTAACAGTTTTATCGAAAATAATCGTGTTCTATACTGCGAAAGAAGAATAAAAATAATAAGCATGTGCATCGTTTAGATTTTAAGTCTAATGAATTAATGTCATAACGCGAAGACTCAAAACATTTATACAATTGACCTCCCTCAAGAATTATATAAATGATCTCAAGACTCAATTCTCTGTAAATTGATAAGCTAACCTTTTAGCTAATTCTTCCGTTAGAATTCTTGGTCGATAAATTTCTGTAAATACTATCTTAAGTCCATCATAATCACGAGAAACTCTTCGGACTATGATGTTGAGGTAAACTAAGTCAACACAACTACTTACCCAACGTAGAAGGGGTCATATTAGGCCTACCGACGAAGAAGGGATTCATAGATGTTTGCCCTTATAAAGACTAATCTCAATTTCCGTTTTAGAGGAAGATCTCATCAACTTTATTTTAATTCATTTTAAGTGAACTATAATCTAGCATGCGAGAATGAATAAACTAAGGTGATGGCTTAAAGACTGTGACATCTGCATGTCCATTAACATTCAACCTATATGAGTCAATTTTCATGCATTTTAGTAGTAGTAGGTGGTTTGGTTTTAGGCGGAATATGATGCATAAAACTAACATGTGAATGAAAGGCAATAAGAAAGAAAAAACGTAAAAACAGTAAAAGTCCTAGTGTGGCTTATCCTATCAAAATGAACAATAAATACAAGTTTGGAATCCATCCTTGGACCCGAGAAGCTTGTCTTGATGTTCCATCTTGATCCATGTAGCGGGAGTGAGCTCCAATCTCCATCTTTAGTCTTCTTTGAAATTACAATAAATAAAATTACATAATTGACCTATTTATTACATTCTAATTTCAAAACCAAAAACTAAAATAAAAGGAGATTCGAGATCTCATAATTACATAAAAAATCATGTTTCCTTCATTACGAAAACATAATTTGACTAAGGCCACACTAAGTATTACAATTTACAACCGATTGCAAAATTAAATACGTAAATAAAATTCATTCAATCGATTCATTCAACAAAATTAAAAGCATCAACTAAAAATAAATTAAACATACATGACACAATTCCTTAATTATGTTGATTAATTTATCCAAACCACCTATTAAAATTAAATTAAGTGACAATTCCGCAATTAATCACATTAATTTCATTCTTAATCCATATTAAACTTGTAATATGAATTCTATCCGTCAAAATTTTAAACTGTTTTAAAAATAACTCGGTATCTTTAAATTGTGAACCGTTTCACAATATCTAATTAGCCAAAAACAAAACAAAACAAAATCCTTTTTTTTTATATGGTCTCGGCTGGAAAAATAAACAACAATTTTTTTTTTTTTAAATTCCAGCTGCTCACGGCTGAAAATAAAAACAGCCCCTTTTGTTTTTTTTTTATTCGGCAATTAGGCAAAACAAAAGAAAAAAAACTTTCCAAAATTTTTCTTTCGGCAATTCAAAGGAAAAAACAAAAAAAAACAGAAAACCTATTTTTTTTTTTATCCCACGGTAAACCCTACAAAAAATAAACCTGCCTTTTTTTTCTCTGCGGCAATAAGCCCTAAAACAAGATTTGATGACAAAATTGTTTACATTTGCTATTAGAACATGATTAGCATATGAAATAATAAACATGATTAATTTATATGCCAAAAACTATATAGCAAAAACATTCTTTTTATCATAAACATGACGATTCCATTTAAACTTTAACTTAATCTGCATTAAATCAAAACTACCAATTCTTCATATGACAATTTTAACTGATTAAAACAATAATATGAAAAATAAAATGGAAAAATATCATCAAACTAAAAGAAAAAAAACGGCTGGTAAAAAAAACATCTCGGCACACAAAAAAAAAATTTTGCCGAAATTTTTTTTTTCGAAACCCTAAATTTTTTTCGAAAATCCTCATTGTTTACATACTAATTTACGAAAATCATCAAAATCAAAATTCGTGGCCTTAGCTCTGATACCACTTGTGGGAAATAATCTGTATACTTCCCTTAATATAGAAGGATTATAACGAATTTAACAATGATGATCAAAAGTCATAAACAAAATACATAAACAAAGTATAAAGGATTCAGAATTAACCTTCGGTCCTAGCAAAATTGGCCTAAGAACAATATCAAAATTGATATTCGCCTATCAGTTGCACCCAAGACGATATGAGATATGCCCTATTGATTGTGCTAGAATCGATCTAAAATTTTCTGTAAAATTTAGTTGTTTTTGTGTTTTTTCTGATGAGAGAGGAGGCTAGGTCAAGAAAAAGAATTAGGGTAGAATAATTCTCTACCTTTCTTTCTTATACTGACCGAAATATGGAGTCAATTAGGAAAGAATAAATCTTTCCTAATTTCGGCTCATCTGACCGAAATAAGGAGTATAATCTCCTTATTTTTGGTCTTTCCAAAAATATATAAAATGTGTTGAATTGTCATCTAGTGAGGATCGAACCCAAGACCTCTTGGTATGTGTACCCTCACTATTACCACTATGACACATTCATCTTGTTGATATTAAATATAACTGATTATATTTAATTACGAATTAACAGATTAATTCGTCCAAGCTAACATTACATACATTTAATTAAATATAACTTATTATATTTATTTTACGAATTGACAGTTAATTCGTCTCAACTAATATTATTTAATTTTCATTAAATAATTATCTCATCAACACATTAACTAACTTTTTAGTCATATTGGGCATCAATGTGATTATATTTCTATAACCACATTTCTCAAACACATCCTATAGGTGTGACCTTTAGGGACCAGTTGATCACCGCCATCTGTATGATAATAACGTCAAACTTTCTAGCAAGCCAATCGTTATTAGGTAAACGTTAATCAACTGATTAAATATACGAAGTATACCCTTGTGAACCTGTAAGAGATTTACAAATGTTATCACACTAATTTGTGGAGGACACAAACTCCAACATAAAGTGCACTGTCAGCCCTCCCGCATAGCAATTACAGAAGCAGCCTGTCCAGGACGAATACATTGAGCCCTCAGCGGAAGAACTAGATCAGATCAACCTAGACAAGCTGCACCCAGAAAGAACTGTGCTAATTGGAGCTGGATGCACAGGAAGCCTAAGGCAACAACTAATCAAATTTCTACAAGATAACATGGACTGCTTCGCATGGTCACACGGCGACATGATAGGGATAGATCCGTCCATCATAACGCATAAGCTCAGTGTGGACCCAAAGTGTAAACCCATCCAGCAGAGAAGAAGGAAGTTCGCAGCAGAAAGGAATAAGGTAATCAATCAAGAGGTAGATAACCTTCTGGCAGCAAAGAAAATAAGAGAAGTAAAGTATCCAGAGTGGTTGTCTAACGTGGTGGTGGTGCCTAAGAAGAATGGAAAGTGGAGAGTATGTGTGGACTTCAACGACCTCAACAAAGCATGCCCTAAAGATCCCTTCCCACTGCCTCATATCGATGCAATGGTGGATGCGACAGCTGGACAGGAGATGTTGACATTCCTAGACGCATGGAGTGGACACAATCAAATTAAAATGGATCCTGCAGATCAGGAGAAGACGGCATTCATGTCTGAAAGAGGAATATATTGTTACAATGTTATGCCCTTCGACCTAAAAAATGCAGGCTCCACGTACCAGAGGCTGGTCAACCGCATGTTTAAGGATCAGATAGGAAGAACTATGGAGGTGTATATTGATGATATGGTGGTGAAATCAGACAAAGCCAGAGACCATATGCGGCACCTGGCAGAAACATTCAGCACCCTGAGGGAGTACAAAATGAAGTTAAACCCCTCTAAGTGTACCTTCGGGGTATCATCTGGGAAATTCTTAGGCTACATTGTAACTCAAAGCGGGATAGAAGCCAGCATCGAGCAGATCAAAGCCGTTTTGCAATTGGAGTCACCTGAAAAACCTAAAGACGTTCAAAGACTAGCTGGTAAGGTAGCAGCCCTAAGCAGGTTCATCTCAAGGTCCTCAGATAAATGCAGGCTATTCTACGACATACTAAGAAAGTGCCAGAAGTTCGAGTGGACCGCAGACCACGAGCAAGCATTCAGAGAGCTGAAACACTACCTCAGCAGTCCACCACTGCTGTCAAAGCCGGAACTAGGAGAGCCACTGTTCCTCTACCTAGCCGTCACAGAGGTGGCTGTAAGTGTCGTTCTAGTCAGAGAGTAGGAGAAGGAACAGAAGCCAGTATACTACGTAAGCAAGTCTCTGCTGCCGGTAGAGACCAGGTACACATCTCTCGAAAAATTAGTACTAGCACTGGTAGTAGCATCTTACAAGCTGCGCCCCTATTTTGAATCCCACACCATACATGTCGTGACCAACTACCCGCTGAAATCTATCATGAGGAAACCTGAACTGTCAGGCAGAATGTCGAAGTGGTATGTACACCTTAGTGGGTATGATATCCAGTATGACCCCAGAACAGCAATCAAATCGCAAGCGCTAGCAGACTTTGTATCAGACTTCAGCCCAACCATCCAAAATCTGGCAGATGAGGAAATCCTCACCCTAGAGGGGAACAGGGAGGTAGAGGTCTGGCAGATGCATATCGACGGAGCCTCCAACCAAAGGCGGGCAGGTGTAGGGTTGATCCTGCGGTCACCACAGGGAGATGTGATAGCACAAGCAGTAAGATGTGAATTCAAGGCAACCAATAATGAAACAGAATACGAGGCCTTGATATTAGGAATGCAGCTAGCTCTGGAATTAGGAGTCAAGCACATGCACATATCCAGTGACTCTCTAGTAATAGTCAACCACGTGAATGATGAGTTTATAGCCAGAGATTCAAAGATGATTGCATACTTAAAAGTAGCAAAGGAGTTAAAACAGAAATTCGAAACTTGCAAGCTTAAGCAGATCCCCAGAGATCAGAATGTGGAAGCAGATGCCTTAGCAACTCTGGGGGCAACGTTCAAGCCGACAGAACTATCCAGCATTCCCATCGCACACATGCTGGAACCTTCTATCCAGAAGACAGACGAAATAGATAAAGGAGAGCTGAAGGATCAGCAGGACAAAATGGGAGTTCAGACAGCTATGGAGGCCGGGGAAGATTCTCAGACAGCCAACCAACCACCTGACCAACCCGCTATACAGGCAGGCGACTGGGATTTGCGCACACCCTACCTAGACTGGCTGCGTCATAATAAGCTGTCAGATGACAAGAAGGAAGTGAGGGCTTTCAGAGTAAAGGCCTCCAGGTTTATACTTATTGAAGATACACTATTCAGGAAGTCACTGGCAGGTCCTTACTTACGATGCCTGACAAGGAGGAGGCGCAGACTGTGTTACATGCTCTCCACAGTGGTGAATGTGGAAACCATGCAGGAGGCAAGAGTCTGTCAAATAAAGCTCTCAGACAAGGATACTTCTGGCCTACAATGAGGGCAGATGCAGCAGAATACGCGCGTAACTGTGACGCCTGCCAGCGCTCAGCACCAATGATCCATCAGCCAGCAGAGCCCTTGCATCCCATCATTTCCCCCTGGCCGTTCATGACATGGGGCATGGATATAGTAGGCCCCCTACCAAGAGCTACAAGGAACAGAATATGGATGCTAGTAATGACAGATTACTTCTCCAAATGGATAGAGGCGGAAGCATTCACAGAAGTAAAGGACAAACAAGTTATCTCTTTCATAAAACGCAATATCATCTTCAGGTTTGGTATCCCATCAGAGATCATATGTGACAATGGCTCACAGTTCATCTCCAACGATGCTGAAGGATACTGTGCCAGATGGAACATCACCTTGAAAAAATCAGCACCTGGGACTCCAAAGTCTAACGGGCAAGCTGAGTCCAGCAATAAAATTATCATGGACAATCTGAGAATGAGGTTACAGGAGTTAGGAGGAAAGTGCGCAGATGAGTTGCCACTGGTGTTATGGTCAGATAGAACAACACCAAAGATAGCAATAGGCCAAACACCCTTCAGCCTGGTGTTTGGCGCGGAAGCAGTCATTCCATCAGAGGTTCTGGTTCCCACTCACAGGTATGGATGTATGACAGGGGAACTGAACAATGCAGAGATGGTCAGGAGCCTGGATACAATAGACGAGCTACGAGCAAGTGCAAAAATACGCCTAGCTGCCTACAGGCAGTCAGTGGCCAGAAGTTACAACAAGAATGTGAAAGTCGGGCTCCTGAAGGTAGGAGACCTGGTTCTCCGAGAAGTGTTCCAAAACACTAAAAATCGGAAGGTAGGAAAATTCGCCTACAAATGGGAAGGACCATACCAGGTAGAAGGAGTTGTTGGCCATGGCGCATACAGACTGATGACTATGGACGGTCAAATCATACAACGCCCATGGAACATACTTCACCTGAAGAGATATTACTTTTAATAATAAGTAGACTTTAGCTTACAGGGTAATGTACTATGAAAAGCCAAATTATTTTAAAATAAAAGAAAGTCCGGTAGTAGGCATACTACCAATTTCATTCTCATTTCTGATGTCTCTGACTCTTTCAAATTTAAACTACTATTGGATGGTGTGGTCTGACAGCGTCCTGGGACGACAATTGCTCTGGTACTTCACATCGTTCTAATAAGTTTTTTCTGTTTTCAGGCTTCTCTAAGTACATCACCCGGAATCCTAATGTCTATGGTACGTCGAAAGTGTATCTAGCAGGACTGTCAACTGCCAACGCGGGGTGACAAGGCACATGGCACTCCAACATGCCTAACCTATTTTCTCCATCAGGAGCACCATCACCAGGCGTACTGTGGAACATACGAAAGGGAGCCTGGTTGACAGCTAAACACGCTTACCCAGCTACCCCTGATACCACCCCCTGGACGTGGCTCGCACTAATCGCAATTAATCAGGGCCCCAACATGCATGCACACAAATATGGAACGTAGGGATCTCTGAGCTACCAGAATCCTGTAGCGTCCCATCGGTCCTAGAAAGACGATAAACTTGCCTAAATTACGCCTCTGTTGGCTTTAAAGGTGATGAACACACCTTGCGTCATGAACAAGATTAAGTAGTCCAAAACTACGGCATATGCCTAAATCAGTCATCAGACTGACACGGCAGCTAGCTGAGTCTAGATCAGCCTCTTCAGGCTGACACGACTGGTCTAAATCAGCCTCTCAGGTTGACACGGCCACTCCTCCTTACATTGCGGCATACGCCTAAGTCAGTCAGCAGACTGAAACGGCAGCTAGCTGAGTCTAAAAGTCAGCCTCCTCAGGGTGACAGGACTCGCCTAAATCAGCCAGTAGGCTGACACGGCAACCTCCTAAACTAAGGAAACCTAAGAGACAAGCACACATGATGTAAGCTAAACTTGCCAAAAATTAAGGCAAGGGGCATTCCAAAAGCATGACCAAAATACGGCCCCAGAGTTTAATCGCCACCTTGGCGAGCTACCAGAACAAGTTCAAAAACTTACAAGTCTGCCACCACTGGGCCAGACTACCAAAAAAGTTCATTGATAAAAACAAACTTCTTAAATATCGATCACATTAATGACCTCCACATCTGGCATCTCCTCTGCCTGTTGACCTTCTGTTTCAGGTACCGGACCAGCTTGCACACCCTCAGCTGCCACAGCTTCTTGAGCTCCGTCAGCAGCATCCTGGGGCAACCCAGCATCTCCAGCAGCAGCCTGCTCAGCCAGCGCAGGAGAGTTCACCTCACCAACCTCAGGCATCAGCGCACTCAGATCAGGCTGAGCGGGATAGGGCATCTCTAGCTGCCTCTCCTCCTCTTCTATGGCTTGTTGGGTTGGAGCCTCCTCAAGAGCAGCACGCATCCCGCTGATTTTTCCCCGCCAAATAGCATAGGCAACGACATTGGTGGCCAGGGAGATCAGCTCGCTGATTTTCTCGTCAGAACGCTTGAGGGAATCCGAGAAGGTGCAGCACACCTCCTGAGTGCGTGCCAGCTGATCAGCCCCCCTCCTTCAACTTCTTCTTGGCACCAGCAAGCTCGACCTTCAGCTCCACCACGCGTTCCTTTAGGTCAGATCGCTGCTGCGCTAAGTCAGCAATCGTCCCTTTCAGCTCTTGGTTTTTGACATTGGTGGCACGCCTGGTGGTCTGCACTATGTTGATCATCTTCCTGTTATAAAGAGCGGACTGGAGGGTCTGAGGCAAGAAAAATTAAAAGTTAGCAGGGAATTAAAGGTAAAAATTTAGAACAGGTGGAAGACGAAGATAACTCACCATGAAAGCGTTGTGCACATCACTGTCAGCCATTTCCTCTGGAGAAAATTCTGAGAAGGCCTCTCTTAGAGGAGGAAAAAGCAGCTGGTCGATCTCCGGCCAGTATGGCACCTTATCAACATTCCCAAAGCCCTCTGGGAAGTGAGCAATGGTACCTCCGCTAGCTAAGGCACGAGGTGTAACACCCCCGTACACCAGAATGCCTTACCAAGGACCATCCCCGTGTCTGAGGGTGTCACCATCTCGGTTTCCCGAGGAAGTAGATCAAATAGGACAATAGAAGAACATTTATAACGCATTAATGTATCTTATACAACATAACTCTGTATACATCCCTATATAAAGATAAGAACTACTACACTCGTGTTACAACACTTCTAGACCGGTAGCATGATGACTCGATCCCTCCAATCCTAGCGACCCAAGCAACAAGATTACTGCTAAGCCAATCAAGCTCACCATCCCCGAATGGATCACCGCAGATACCACAAAACAACACGGGTCGATCTTGACTAATCAAAAGTACAACGAATACACAATGTAACCAACGATCATCCTTTAACCCGGTCTCCGATCTCGCACAAGAATCGACTACACACCGACGTGTGTAGCCCTGCTAGATTACCCATCGCAACAGGTAATCCTCGCCGCCAGTGGGTGACCGCAGCCCGTCCCACCTAGTCCAGCTCAACAACGAGCGACTAACATTCCCTGTCCCTTAATGTGCACATCCCCTCCCGTGGCGAGTTCCACGGAGGGCGAACTAGGGTGTGGAGCCACTCCCGCAAGTGACTCCACCACAACACAACACACACAGCATCACAGCTGTCACAACATCTCCACCCAACACCGTCACAACAACACTCGGACACCGATGATCAGCAGATAACAATAATTATGAAACAATAACAATCCCAATCAATTAACAGTACTGAGTAGGGAAACCCTACCTCGTCACAAACCATGAAAGACATCCATATACAGTCAAGCAGGACTCCAATATGCATCCTACAACGATAACCACTACCTATTACACAACTATCCTCAATAAACTACCCAAAAGAGACACAAGGCAGAGACTTACCTAACAACGCACATCGACGGCGACATAGAAGACAACCACGCACGCCACCCTTCCTAAGCGAATCCCGTCCTTCCCATGGTGGTGGTTTAGGCTATATGCATGAGAGTGTGTAGAAATGGGGTGATAGGAGAGGGAGGTAGGCTAGGGATAGAGAAAGAGAAACTGTCGAGGAAATGGGAAATGAAATGAATCTCGCGAACTTGCGTTTTATATTAACGCGTCGACAGCAGCCATACTCGGTCGAGTACTGGAGTACTCGGCCGAGTAGGCTCTACTCGGTCTAGTATAGGTGATACTCGGCCGAGTAGCCTCTGCTAGGTCGAGTAAGCAATCCTATAAAGCTCATGTTATAAGCCTGATCCCTCACCCATTCATCCCTACTGTCTGTCTTGGTCAACAGGGTCGGTCAACAGAGTCCTTGAATATCCTGGGTATTACAGTCTTCCCCCCTTAAAAGAACTTCGTCCCCGAAGTTCAGCCCACACGCCACTCACCTCAGGGTTACGCACTGTAACACTATCCACCTACATAAAGGCGTACGAACTCAAACCACCCTGACACTACCGCCACACCACATTACTCAAACAACAATCATCCATCACAACCATTCTTCCGAGTATTACCGACCATCAACTATCACACACAAAACTTACAGGAAATAATGAATTCATATGCACCATCTTGTTAAAAGCAACACAACGACTATCAACAATACACAACTACAAAGCAATACCCAACCACAACAGTACATGTCACAAAAGTACACTTCTATTCATATCACTTGACCGTAACATAGATACAGCTTCAAGGAAACGTAAGTGTAACTACAATAACCTGTAACATGAATGTAGTTCCGAATACTAACATACATACATACATACATGAATGTAATTCTGAAAGCTAACATACATACATACATGTGATTTCACGTATTATAGGCATAATTAAACATTTGTTTCCGTGACATTACTCTTCCCCTCTTAAAGGAACTTCGTCCCCGAAGTTCACCACTAATCACTTCCCATGCCCACAATTAACACATACATCCTAACTGTGACATTACTCCCGGACTGTAATGACTTTAAATCATGTTGCAAAACTTAATCTATGACATTACAGCATTGTGATCCATAGCAACAGAAAGTGACGGAAATAAAGTAGTCTATATACATCTAAAGATGATGTTATCAAATGATAGCAGCTTTATGCATTATCTGTTATTTTAGGCACATACTGACCACCAGTTTCGCTCATCCAGTTGGACCTGTTATAACTGTAACCAACATATATACGGATAAGACTCAAGGTAGCTACAACATTTTCTTGTTATTGCGGTACCTTTCCATATTATTTAAAGACTCATGCATCACCTTGAACAATTTAAGTTCCTTGATGTCAACCACTGCCATATGACTAAACATTCATAAATTGTTATGTTATCCAAGCAATTGCATACCTGTGACGTGATCATAGTCCATCTTTTGGATAATTGATTACACACTATGTCATACAAATGTTCCCATAAACCTTACAATTCATAATTATCAAACACATAATGTCCCTGTAACAGCAATACTCGGCCGAGTATGAGTGTCTACTCGTTCGAGTAAGCTCTACTCGGTCGAGTATAATTATATACTCGGCCGAGTAAGCTCTACTCGGTCGAGTAGTGTCTATACTCGGTCGAGCTGTGACAGGAAGAGAGCATTTGACGCAGTTCATACAATGCATACACGACTTATCCTGCAACCAAACTCCCTACCATATTACCAAACATAACGAAATCCAACACGTCTCCACACGATAAGCTAAAGTAAATAACGGCCTTATGGCCGAGTACAGTCATCCAACAGTAAATAATAAATCCCGAAAATAAACATCCAACGCAAAAGAAACTAATCCCACACAAAATAAACTAAACCAAGAAATATAACAAAAGGGTCAAAAGCCAGGACCCTCCTCCATGGTATCGTCACCACCAGCACCAGAATTACCTGCACCTGAACTACCCGCTCCTGGAAAGCCTGCTGCTGCTGAGTAATCGCCTCCTAGCTGGCTGCCATAGTTGGCTCCCCATGGTCCCGCAAGGCAGCCAAACTCTGTCTCCTCCAGTGGCCTCCAGAAACCAGGATCAACTCCGTAGCTGTGGAATACTCCCGTGTCCACTCCAGGTCCTCTCCACCAGACAGGCTGTGCTAGCTGTGTCCCTATGCCCTGGTTATGGGTCATCTCGTGCATGTTACGGAGCACCAACGTAGTGGAGATCCGCTCAGCCAAGTCACTCGGCTGCATCCTGGGGTCATGCACGGTGGGGTAGGGCGAGTACTGGTAAGGGTAGAAGTCAGGGGCGGAGTAAGAGGGCTCATGTACGACCGGGTCTGTCCTAGACTGCCTGACTCTACGGCGCTCTCGAGGTGGGGGAGGTGCCTGCTGTTGTCCCTTAGGCACGGTGACCGGCTCAGGTAGGTCCAAAAGAATGGTAGGATCAATCAGATAGGTCTGGGGCTCAGGCCTAGGCATAGCACAGGGTTCCCACTCAGCCAAATAGTCAACAACAGGGAGACGGGCAGGGTCAGGAAGTACCATCCCCATAGATCCCCTCACCCTCCAGGCATAGGAACCGTCATCCAACTTCCTCAACCACCTATTCTGACGCCAATACTGGGCGTCCATGGTAGGAACAGTCTCCACATACTCATCCCCCTCGGGAGGTGGGGCCTCAATCGTCGATCGGCCGAGCTAGGCGGGTCACTATGGCCCCGCAAGCAATGTGTCGGGTCTCAGACTGTGCCATACGCTCCAGACTAGAGCACACTATCCCTGGAGCACTATAGTAAACCGGCTTCCTACGGTGCAAGTTAAGGTAAGACATAAATAACATGACCTCATGAGAATTAAGCTTACTCACATCATCTCTCGCATACAACAAACAAGTCATCATCCTCAGGAACATACGAAGGGAAACATGCTGCACATCATTAATCAGCATAGCACTGGCACTAGGGGCAGGTCGGCCAGTCAAGAAAGGAAGGTAAAGAGGGGCACCACTATTCTTAGCAATATCACTCAGGTATCCCGTCCCCTCCTCCTCCTCCAAACCCAGATGGCCCGCAAACTCATCCAAAGTCAGCTCGTATTCCTCATTCATGAGACGGAAGGAGACGGTCTTCTCCTTCTTATCATACTCATATGAGCTCAGGAATTCTAAGATCAGATGGGGGTAGGACTTCTTCCTTAAATGATATAACCCCTCCATTCCCAAAATCTCAAATATGTGAATTATATCTCCCCTAATCCCCAAGGTCTCTAAGATCTCGGGGTTCATGCACCGAGTAGGTCGGAATGGACGCTTCATCAAGGCTACAAAGGCCTTGCGCTGCTTGAAATCAGAGAAAACTACAGATGGATATGCCTCCACCGGTGGAACTACAGGTCCACTGCTTGACTGACCCGTCTCAAGTTGGACATTAGGACGGGTCCTCTTGTTGGGTAGGCCTCTGGTTTTCACCATGCTGCAAGGAAACAAGCTTTAACAAAGAGATTGACACACTAACACTTATCGCAAAAGACGGACTGTTTTTCAATGGTAAACAAATTTTGTGACGAACTTTTAAGACAAAACTTATCAGAAATCACCAAATACTTTACCCATTACATCGTTCCCAGCTTTAAATTGTCTCAAACCGAATGATAATCAAATAAAACAGAAGGTATTTCGTTTTTAGCAAACCCTAGAATTCGAAATCCAACTTTAAACCATGTAATTGCCCAAATAAGGGTATAATCAAGATTTATACACAATTAAATCCAAGAAATAGCAAGAAGAAGGCTTAATTTCAGTTACCCAAGATGAAAATTCGAAGTATTGACAAAACCATACATAACTTTGAAAACAAAGGAAGGAAATTCAGTTAAAACCTTACCTTAAATTGGTTTATGGCAACTGAGGACAAGTATGCTACCAAGAGTTCACCCAAAAGCTTGAGAAAGAAAGGGTATGGAGTTTTAGAGGGAAGGAGATGAGAAGATGGGAGGCGGAAATAAGGAAGAATGGAACGAAAATAGGGTTTTTGTATAACCCGCTTAAGTCCCGATAAAACAGTACTCGGTCGAGTATTGGGCATACTCGGCCGAGTGTCGTCTACTCGGTCGAGTATCCCTATTGCTCGATCGAGTTTTCAAGGACAGTAGCGATTTTTGATTGTCACAAAATAGACACTCGGTCGAGCACCTTCACACTCGGCCGAGTATCGTCTACTCGGTCGAGTACAAATTTCTACTCGGTCGAGTTTTCAAAAATGAAGACGGAATTAAATTTTTTTCTTTGTTCCTGCAAAATAAATAGCATAGTTCGGAGTTCCGTGCAATCGGCTCGTCACTGTTAGAGCTTATCCTACCACATAAACACACATCAACACGAATTTTGTACATCCATTACCAATTCGATCATCATTTCTACCTTCATTCCTCACTTTGCTATGAAACGATTACATTATACCTTTAACCATACTTAGCAATTAATTACTGTACCTGCAAGGTTTAGCTCTTATACTATATCATCACATATTCCGCTAGTCACAAGGTAAACACCTTAACCACCTTTACAAGACAGCAATCATCACACAACGCAATCATTGTCAAACAAATTAATTGACTTACCTCTGGTCACACATTGCAACAATCCAATCACCCACTCTAAACCTTTCCACACACCCTGACACACATTATCATAAACACAGATGCACACGACAACCATCACTAAGCAATCAACGACTCTTACTTGCTACCCCTTTTTCCCGTGCCTGGCTTAAGTTCGATGGGGCCATGATTTTGAAATGAGGGCGCCTACTCACCCAAAATCTAGCATCGGCTGGGCTCCCAACGCACATACACCAGGTTCATTTTATTTGACACCCTACATTCATTAGATTCATTGGTTCATGTTCCAAAATTGTCGGCTCTGATACCACTTTGTAACACCCCCGTACACCAGAATGCCTTACCAAGGACCATCCCCGTGTCTGAGGGTGTCACCATCTCGGTTTCCCGAGGAAGTAGATCAAATAGGACAATAGAAGAACATTTAAAACGCATTAATGTATGTTATACAACATAACTCTGTATACATCCCTCTATAAAGATAAGAACTACTACACTCGTGTTACAACACTTCTAGACCGGTAGCATGATGACTCGATCCCTCCAATCCTAGCAGCCACAAGCAACAGTACCTGCTAAGCCAACTACTCACCATCCCCGAATGGATCACCGCAGATACCACAAAACAACACGGGGTCAGTACTGACTAATCAAAAGTACAACGAATACACAATGTAACCAGCTGATCATCCTTTAACCCAGTTGTTTTGGCAGGGATTTCACTGATCTAGGATATTCTGCCAGGGATTTATAAGTAGGGTGATCTAACTCAAAACAACTCGTCTGACTAGTATTGTTAAGTGAAATGACAATTAATAAATAATGACACAAAGATTTTATACGTGGAAAAACCCTGGGAATAAGGGAAAAAACCACGGGCACCAAGCCAGGAGTGATTATTACTATGATTTTGGATAGCCTGACAGAGTATTTGTATATCAGGCCTGACAGGCTAAATTATATTGCTTATGAATACAAAAGTGTAAGTAAGAATGAGAGTGTGTGGAATCATCCTTCTGATTTTATCTTCTCTTCTATTTATACTTATTCTTCGAGCCTCCTCTTCTTTCGTTTAGGGTTTCCTGGTAGATAGGGCTTGTGCCCTATTTACCCGGAGGTGGTTGCCATCTTATTTGGCCGTTACTTTGACTGCTTCTTGTATCTTTTCTTTTCTGAATTGGTCTTCCTTTTTTGTAGGGAATATATATAAACTGCCTATTTGTCGCCTGTAATAGCCTGGTGCTTTACCCTTTTAGGCTACTGGTTATCTTTCGCCTGTCTTTCATCAACTTCTATTTGGTGCCTGTCTATACTTGATCAATGTTTGGTTTCAGATGTCTTTTGCTTGGAACTCGGCTTTGGCTGTTGCCTGACCTATGTAAGGTCAGGCAGGATATTTTTGGGCCCAACAATTGCCCCTTATCTGCTTATTCCATTGTTGGGTCTGGCCAGGAATAAGGAGATAAAAATTTGGGCCAGGCGAAGGATTTGTGCAGGGATTCTTTATCGGATTAGAATTGGTGTTTGATTCAACTTCTTGTAACGGTTACTTGCCATAAATAGGGTAGGTTCACAAAACCCTAGGAGAGTCATGATTAGTCTCTACCACTTGCTTTTCTAGCCGTTTTAGATTTGCGGCTATAAATATCCTGTCTTTGCCGTGTTTGTCTTCACATTCCAATCTCCAATTTTCTTCTTTCTCTTTCAAAAAAATTCTCTCTTTGCAAAAATTCATTTTTCTGAAAAATAAGATATGGCTGGTGGTAGGAGAAGGACAGCAGCTTCCAAAGCTCCTGCTGAGGCTGAAGAAGTTCCTGTTGAAGTTGAAATGGTTTCTGCCGAGGTTGAGAGGGTCCCTGATATCATCCCTGAGGATGATTTGGTGGAGGTTGTTGTCCCAGAGATTCTGTCTATGTCTTATAAGGGGGTTGAATATACTCCTATTAGGGCTTTGGCGGCTTCTTTTCATGAAGCCAATCAACTAAAACCAGCTTTTGAGCATTATATAAAGGGCAGGGGCCTTATTCCTCATAGGGCTGAGGTTTGGATTCTTGAGAGCGGTCCGGTCAGGGCTAATTGGAGTAGTCCAAGCTGGTTCTGTATCTTTGAGTGGGCATTCAAGGGTGGCTGTCAGCTTCCCCTTTCTCCTTTCATGACTGAGGTGATTAGGGTTATCAGGGTTCCCCCGTTTCAACTCATGCCAATGGTCTGGAAAATTGTCCATTCTGTTGAGCATTTGTGTTCTAAGCATAAGTTGGTTATTACCCTGGATGACTTCAAGAATGTCTATCACCTGAAGAGTCATTCTACTGGAAGGTTTAATTTTCGAGTCAGGTCGAAGATGGCTCACCTGATTACCAACTTTGATTCAGGGGATGATAAAGGATGGGCTCAAACCTATATGTTTATCAAGGCTGATTCAATTGCCCCTGACCTGGACTATCTCAATTACCCAGCGGTTGAAGGAGGTAATTTTCTTTCCTGTATTATTTTTGGTTTGGCAATAATATGTTTTGGAGGGTTTACTTACTTTGCCCATGCTTTCTTGTAGTAAATGATTGGGTGAATGATCCTGATGCCGAGGGGTCGGCTGACCGGATAGCAGCGTTCATGGCATTGCCTGAAGAGGAGAGGGCGTGGCCTGCCTGTCTGGGGCAAGCTTTCATGCCTCGTTTTAAGAAGGCCAAGTTGAGTACATATAAGCCAGTGAAGAGCACTAAGGTTCCAGGGGCGTCTTCGTCAGGGAGTAAGTTCTTTTGCTTTCTTTTGTCATTCTATCTCTTGTATTGGACACGTGTTTATATTGCTGATTTAGAAACTCGTCGTGCAACTACCAGGGCTTCTGCCAGGATTTCTAGCTTTGGTCTGTCTCTGGTGAAGGCAGGGGTCTCTCAAATTACGGGGAGAAGTCAAAGAGCAGTGAGGCTACGGGAAGTGATAGTGCTGTTCAAATTCAGGAACCTGTGCAGGGGGTTCAGTTGGTGTCGCCTGAGAAGGTTGTGGATGAGAGTGACCGTCCTAAGAAGAGGAAGAGAGTGGATGAGTCTTCAGGAGGGGTTCACGAGGTCAGGAGGGTCAGGGCTCGTATGGATGAGGTCCAGTTTGCCAAGGAACAAATTCAGGCTCTGGCTTTTGTGGTTGATGATCCCTACTTCAAGTATCAGGCAAGGGATGCTTCTGCCCGTGCTTTGGCTGCTATGTACCGTTCCAGGGACTATGCTGCCAACCTGATTACCATGCTTCAGGAGGTATATATTCTTTGTTTTTGGCTTGTTTATTATGGATATTTGTATGTGTTTTCTTTTTTGCGGCTTAGATAGGTTTTTTTTTTTTGTTAGAATGTCAATGATATGCTGAGGAGCGCCTGTCAACTGGAATCAGTCCACAGCCTAAAAAATACCCTGGACTGGGAGGTACAAATCTTGAAAAAAGATGCTGAAAAGTTTAAGGCTGAGTTGGAGGTGTCTAAGTGTAGATACCCGTATCCGTCGATATTGGAATTTATAGAGAACCCGACAAACACCCGATGATGATAGGACACATGTATTCTTTAGTTGTCATTGTCATTATTTGGAGCTCGTTTTACGAGGTAGAATGGGCGTCGTCGATGAAGTATTTTATTAATTTAAATGATATTTAAATTAATGTTTTTAGTGAATTCATTCTGTTAATTTAAATGATATTTAAATTAATGTTTTTAGTAAGTTCATTTTGTTATTTTAAATGATATTTAAAATTAATGTGTTTTTTAAGTGAATTCATTATTCATTTAATTTAAATGATATTTAAATTAAAGCTTTATTTTGAATTTATTTTCTTAAGTTTATTTTATTGAAAATAAAATAAATATTTGATTTGAAAAATCATTTTATGAGAATGTTTGATTTGAAAAGTCATTTATTTTAATTTATTAATTGATTTGAAAAATCGATTTGAAAAGCGAAGAAAACTCGTTTTGAGTACTTGTTTTTTAGCTCGATTTTGGCTCGGTTTTTGAGCCCGTTTCCTTTACGAATTGGCACGAATCTCGAGTATACTAACCCACCTAGACCAATACCCATCCACCCATGTTCGAACCCCCATACCATGGCCCAAATCCTCGTCCCAAACCCCTCACAAGCAGCCCACGCATAAACCGAGCCCCCTGTTTTTGCGAGCCAATTCTCGAGCCCAAACCCGCTCCAAACACTACCAAGACCCGTACCCATTAACCCTAACCCATACCCTAGTATCCTACCCATATTATCCTAGCTTAATCACCAAGAAAACCTCCCTCAAACCCTCACAAAAGTCGATGGACAGCAGCCATCCGTGAGCTAGCCCGATTTGCCCTCCCTCTCTTTTAACCTATTTTAACTCCCTATAAATACCACCCCTTCACCATACAATCATTCCTCTAAGTTCTCCATACATCCTACCATCACCCACAAGCTTTAAACCTCAGAAACAAACCCTAAACATCCTTCAAAAACCCTAAACAAAACCGACACACAAACTGAAACTGTTTGTGTGCCCTCTTCGAAAACCCTTTCGTTCCTCCATCAAAACTCCATAAAAATTCGAGTTTCTTGTTCCTAATTAACCACATAACATCCATCTACACATTAGACAAAGATTTACGAGCCAAATTGCCCTTGAGAGTACACGAGATCCCTCGAAAAACAGAGTGAAATAACACTCTGTTTTCGCGGTTTACTCTTGTCTGTCCAGTTCTGTTTGTGCTCGTTTTTCGTGCCCAATAACCCAAAACGAGCAGGGGTTGCTTTAAGATTCCTGTTCTCCTCTCTTTCTAGTTTCCAAAACATCTTTCGAATTGAATTTTCGTCGTGAAACGAGGGAGATATCACTGTTTTAAAATCGCTGTCCAGAAACTTTCCAAAACGCGTGTTTGCTTTATTCTTCGTCGACGACGGCCTCTCGAGATAAAATCTACCATCGATTACGACCCAAGACGGTGTCAACGATACATGTAGATTGAGGGTGCATCAAATCCCCTTCTCTTTCCTCGTTTTTTATTTCGTTTTCTTATGCTTTTTTTAGTTTGTTTTTTGTTTGTTTTCGTTTTGTTTATCGTTTGTTTTAAATTAACTATGAAACTAGTTAGTCCGAGTATGAGTTAAAGTACCACCATGAACACCCGCGTTGACTTGAGATGGGAAAAGAAACCGCTACTTCTGTCGGTCGTACACCCCCGTCTCATTTACATATCCTCGTGTTCAAGGTAGGGCATAAATAAAACGAGTTGTCTAACTTTCGTCGCTTTCGATCCCCTTATTGTTTCGGCCAAATCAACATACCCTAGGACCCGTTGTATGTTAGTTTAACCTCTGATTGTTAACCTATGACGTATTTAGATGACATTAATTTAATTTAATAACCTAATTAGACACGATAGGTGGCTTCGACGTAAGTTATAAAATCAATCGATGATTCTGTAAATAATTGAATGCATCTCCCTCTTTCACCTAATTTCTCGCTAGTATAAGAGTGCGTGATTAGCACCTTCTTATTGACACTCGATGAGTTAAATTAATTAGCGAATTTGACCTAATTAGACCCTTTAGGCCGTGTAGAATGCACCCTCATGCGACAATCAATCAACATCGTTTTTAACTTGTTTTCTAACTTGTTTTCTAATCCGTTTTCGCAATCATTCGATCTAACCAATGAACCTAACTTAGGAACTAGGTCGGCCTTGTCTTGGCCGTGAGGTTGCCGTGGGTTTGGGCCGTGAGTTGGCCGTGTGTTTTGTCTTTCCTATTTCGTTTCTCTTTCCTTGTTTGTCATTCGTTCTTTGTTTATTTTGTAGCTTGTAATTCATAGTTTGTTTATCGAGTTGTAATCTTTCAAGTTTGTTTTCTTTTATCGAGTCAAATGATTTCTAAAAACCTTAGTCCTGTTTGGTTAGACGGTTGTTCCCCAATGTTTGTAGAAGCGTAGTAAACCGCATGTTGTCTAAAGCAACATGGCCCGGTTTATGCTAATGCATGCTTTGGTGCGTAGCCCTATGTCTAATTCGGTGAGATTAAGCGCGAGCACGCATTACGAGGAGTGACCCAAGGCCGTGGGTCATGTGAGCCGTGGGCCACCCCTCATGTGCACGGTTTTCAAGGCCAAACGGCCGTGTGTTTTGTGTCGTGTACGGTTGTATGTAGCAATTGTATTTAGATCGAGTTGTATCTTTAATTTGTTGTTGCGTCGGCATGAAATGCCTGGTTTGTAATAGGTAGATCCCAACGGCTCCCCCATTCCCCCTTAAGCCTTGTTTGCTTTCGTTTGAATGTTGCTAGATCAATCAACCCAAATGCTAAATTACAACTTTGACAAAGTTAGTTTAGTTGCATCTAAAACGACATAGAAATTGTTGTCACATGATAGGGTTAAAACAACGTTTGCATATCATACATCGTAGTAGCTATGACCTTGTTTGAAATCCGACACTTGACTTAGTAGAGGCCGTTATCGACGGGCGGGGTTGGGTGTCCTTATGGGCTTCCCAACACGTACCCTCACCCCTTACTCAAGATCTATGGTTTGTGGATCCGTCTAAATACCATTGGATTACGAGAGTCATTCAAATCGAGTGATATAGGGTACAAGTCTTTATCTTTAATCACTCGTAGTCGATTGGCTTTATGCTTTTCGATGAAAGGTGTAAAGTTGACTTGAACGGTTCCAAGTTCCCAAAAAACTTGGTGGCGACTCTAATATGTCTTAATTCGATTCGAAAGAACCTCGAGTCGATTATGCCTGTGTGGATCCCGCGGACGCAGCCTCCCGAGGGCCTTGTCCACGCTTTGGCGACTCACTGGGAAAAGAGGACTAGTTACACTGTGTTTCTAGGGTCTTTTCCTCCGAGGTGAAACTTGAAAAGAAAGTGTTGGAAAGTAAAACATTACTCATAGTGCTACGATTCATGCATAAACCCTTAAGGACTTGCCCGGGCCGTCCCAAATGTTTCTTCGTGATGCGTGGGGGGCGACGTCCCACTATGCTCGGAAGCTGCACATTGCTCGCTTCCACTTCGCCTCGCGTGGTTCTTGATGGTGGGGACGATCTTCTAGGTACTTTACCTTAAGACACCTTGCTGTATAAGACCGCAAAAGGATGGAGGGCATAGACCTTCTCGTAGAAGACTTGCCGAGACTTAGAGATGTCTAGGAGCATACATCCTTATAACATGAGAATGACAATGTGCAATTTGTTTTCCCAAGTCTTTTTTCGAAAATTCCCATGTCCTTTTCAAAACCGAACTTTTGAACAACTTACTTTCAAACTAGCATGGTTTTAAAAACGCGGAATGCTGCCCAAATAGGACTAGAATTTTCGGCCCAAATTGAGCTTTTATAGCCGGCATGCTGCCCATTTCAAATCTCATTTTCAAATCAATCCTTTGTTTTTCAAAATCAATCCAAAATGTTTCTCGGACCTCAACCAAGCATGAAATGCGTCGAGTCGTGTCCGGGTCATGGCCGTGTTAGGCCGGGTTTGTTTCGTTCTAAGAGTCTAGAACACGACCTTGTTGGGTCACCCAAACTCACCTCTTGGGCTCTGAGTCATGTTGGTCGACCTTTTGGTCTAGAATAGTCCACAAAAAACGTCCAAGCTAGGCCTTATGGACGTTTCACTCGAACCCATGGGCTATGTTAGCCCCAATCACGGGTTTAGTCACACCAAGTCCAGTTTAGAATCGAGTTATGACAGTTTGAGTCATGTCGTTTTGTCGAGTCTAAAATGAACCGATGTCTAAATCAAACCGTGAGTCGAACCCTTGTTTAGTCAATCTCAAGTCGAGTCTTTGTTTGAGTCAAGTTGGGGTCGAGTCCTTAAGTGTGCAGGGGCTCTTACTTTAAATATTGACTCAGTGCGGGGTTTTCTTGTAGAAAGGCCGCCAAAAACCCGACGTCAAGCAATGGAAGATGCTGTTAACAAGCTTACTGAGGCCGTGAACCTCATGATGACCCGAATGGATGCAATCGAATCCAAGCTAGGTGAAGACTCCGCCTCATCTACCCCACCTCTGACTGATCTGGAGAAACGGTTCAAGTTCATTGAGGACCGTTTGAAGCTCTCCCAGGGGAAGAACATCCACTATGAGAATGCTAGGGCCTATGCCCCAGTTCAGGATAAGTTGCCCACGAACATGGTACTCACTGACATCCCAAAGTTCAAGGGCACCGAAGATCCAGTTCACCATGTTAAGGCCTATAAAGGGTACTTAGCACTGAAGGGAGTACCTGCTGATATGCTCTCTGAAATTTTCGCCCAATCTCTGGGTGAACACCCAAAGGCTTGGTTCTACAATCTTGACCTCAAGAACTTCCCCACTTTCGAAGATATTACGGTGGAGTTCTGTAAGCACTATGCTGACAACGTCGAGATTCAAACCAACATAAGAAATTTGGAGTTTATGACACAAAAGGAGAAAGAGGGCTTTACTGAGTTCCTCGCAAGATGGCGCGCTGAAAGCGTGAAGTTAGCTAAGAAGCCTGATGAAGTTGAAATGGTAGATAAGTTCGTGAAGAATTTACGACTGTTTACGTAATGCTCAAATACCAAAATTTTGGTTCTTTCAAAGAATTGATAAGGATCGGGATAAAGGTAGAGGACGATGTCCGAATTGCTGAAGCCGAGAAGCCAAAGGGATACCAAGGGGCTTCGTCATCTAAAGCAAAAGCACCCGCAGCGCCCACTTTGTTGAAACCGTCAATCTCTTAGATGGACAATCAAAAAGGCCTCCGCGCCAAGCTCCGAGGGTATTCACCGATATCGGGTGCACTTACGCCTATGCTCTCCAAAGGCTCATGGCCCAAGGAAAATTGAAGCCCATTGGTCCAACTCCGACCCTCCTGGCGATCAACAAGGCAAATGGTATAAACCGAATGCCTACTGTGCCTTTCATCAAGGGAAGGGACACGATCTCGAAAGGTGCTTTAGACTAAAGCACGAAATTCAAGATATGATTGAGAACGGAATGCTCCCAATCCCGGCCATAAAGCCCAACAACGTCACCAATCCATTTGGCGACCACACTAACTTTGTCTCTACCGAAGATAGTGTCGATTACTCTCACTTGATTCGCCCATGTCGTCTAAAAGGGGTTTTCGTCGGAAGAATATTCGTGGATTGCTCCGAATTCCTACCAAGCTCGAGAAACGAGATCACATTCGGGGATTTTATTGTCGATTGTACTCCTTACATACTCCGAAGCGGCAATGAAATCAATGGCGTTTGGGCCGATGACGAGGATGATGTTTACCTCGTCAAAGGTGCAACAATTCCTCACACCCAAGAAGAAATCTTAAAAGTGAGGCAAGATGCCCTAGAGTCAAACCATTTGACTAGATCCGGGCGCCCATATCGTGTGGAGAAAGCTAAGGATATCCCGAGTAAGGCACCTCAAAAGGAGCCGGCAGTGGTCGAAGTTCTTGGTGAAGGGTCGACCTCCGAGGCTTCCCTCATCAAGCAACTCCAAAAGACTAAGGCCGACGTATCTATCTGGCAACTTATCCTGAGCTCTTTCGAACATCGTCAAGCTTTGTTACAAGCTTTGATGAACATGACCGTGTCGTCAAACACTACTCCTGCGGACATGGTCACTCACATCGCCCAGATTCGGCCTCAGATTACCAACGCTGTGACATTCTCCGACGAAGATTTGCCACCGTTCGGGCCTCGACATAACCTGGCCCTCTATATTGCTACCGTGTGTCTCAACAAGCACATCCCTATGACCTTGGTTGACGACGGATCGGCCGTCAACGTACTCCCTCTGAAAACGGCGCATATTCTGGGCTTGGAGAAGAATGACTTCATCCCCACTACGCAGACAGTTCGGGCATTCGATGGCATTGTGCGTCGAGTGAGTGGACTTGTCGACCTGGTAGTACAGACTGGGCAAGTGGAAAAGAAAATAAGTTGCCAAGTGATTGACATATGCTCATCCTTCAACTTATTGTTGGGAAGGCCCTGGATCCATGCTGCGAAGGCCGTAACATCAACGCTGCATCGAAAAATCAAGGTCCCACTCAATGGCAAAACCGTCACCATTGACGCCACGCCACCATCAGTAGCGGGAGGAGACATTACTTCCGGCGTAAGGGTCGAAGCTACCAATGACGCATGTGGTTTCGAGATCGTCAACATGATCGAGCTGAACTCCGAAAATATGGATCTATATACGGGAAGTCATGTCTGCGAGGTGATTCTCAAAACTGGGAAGTACTTCGGTTTCTCATTATATCCTAGAAAGGAGGAGGCTTTCGAGTTGAAACCACCCGTAGCCAAAGGAGTAACCTTCGGGCTTGGATATGAGCCCACTGAGAAAGATCTACGGGAAAAGAGGGGAAGAACGATCGAAGATCGAGATATTAAAATGGGACCGTATCACCTAACTCTCAATGGTCACTTCGTGAAAGCTGGGGAAGAACTCCCTTGCATGGACTTCCCCGAACCTATCTTTGACCCAAAGAAGAACCTTATGGTCCCAGGAATCGAAGTATTCCAAGACCGCTACTACATCCCCAAGACATTCGACCGTGATGCCAGTAGAAACCAAACCGGATCCAATAAATGACGAGAAAGCTATGGGTCTCCTTTTCGGTGAAGAGAAGAAATCACCAATACCAAACGAAGATTTGGTAAGCATGATCCTGAGAAGCGAGCGGTTCGACCCATCTACCCTCATCACCGATGTGGATCCTCTTAGGACCAACACGGGATGGCGGAAAACAATCAAGTGGACCGACAACAAAGGACTTCTTTTCAAGTTGACAACGGGAGAAGGAGAGATGTTCAAGCCGATGATGTTACCGATTCTGAGTCTGAGTCGGAGTCTGAGTCTGAGTCTGAGTTAGGTCCTAAGATTGAGTCTAAGGAGTCAGGTGTTGAAAATACCCCTCCCCTAGCTTTCCCTTCCTATGCACCTTTTCCTAATGGTGGTATTCCGGGGCCTGTCCCGAATACCCCTATCTCGCCACTGAGCTCTGATCAGTTGGCTCAAATGTTAGCGCATTTCGCGCAATTTCAAATCAATAATAATATGAACCAGTTTGCTTACGACTCGTCTTACTTACATTGCAATTCAATTTTTGAAAATGATTGTTTTAATAATGACATTGAGACTGAGGTCGAGGATGAACAGTTGGTCGAAGAAGAAGAAGAAGAAGAAGAAATGGAACCACCTCTACAGTTGATAAAAGGGTTGGAAGAGTACGAACAGAAAACCTCGGTCATCGAAGATACCGAAACCATCAATGTAGGTACAACCTTAGAACCACAGGAGCTTAAAATAGGAACTACTTTAAGTCCCACCGAAAGACAGGGGTTCATTGATTTGTTGCATGAGTTCAAAGATGTTTTCGCATGGTCCTACAAAGACATGCCAGGCATTGATAGGGAAATTGCGAGCACTCGGATCCCAATCAAGCCGGGGTATAAGCCGATCAAGCGAAGCTACGCAAAATGCACACAGATTGGTCTCTCGAAAGTCAAAGAAGGAATCGACAAGCAACTCAAAGTCGGGTTCATCAAGGTGTCGAATACTCGACCGGGTGGCTAACGTCGTTCGAAAGTGCCTAAGAAAGATGGTAAAGTTCGGGTTTGTGTCGACTTCCGGGATTTAAACAAGGCAAGTCCGAAGGACGATTTCCCATTACCTCACATCGACATCCTGGTTGACAACACGGCAAAACACGCGTTACTATCCTTTATGGATGGATACGCCGGTTATAATCAGATCAAGATGGCGAAAGAAGATATGCATAAGACTGCGTTCAGAACGCAATGGGGAACCTATTGCTACACAGTAATGCCTTTTAGGTTGATAAACGCAGGGGCCACATACCAGAGGACCGCGACAACATTGTTACATGATTTGATGCACAAGGAGGTCGAGGTTTATGTCGACGACATGATTGTCAAGTCAAAGGAGCGTGATGGCCACCTTGGTACACTACGCAAATTCTTCGAACGATTGCGCAAGTATAACATGAGGTTGAATCCACAAAAATGCGCATTCGGAGTCACATCCGGCAAACTGTTGGGTCACATCGTTAGCCACCGTGGCATCGAGGTGGACCCATCGAAAATAAAGGCCATAATGGAAATGCCTCACCCGAAAACCGAGAAGGAAATTCGAGGTTTCCTTGGAAGAATCCAATATATAAGTCGGTTCGTGGCAAGGCTAACTATGATATGCGAGCCAATTTTCAAGAAATTGAAGGTCGGGGAACACGTCGTATGGGATGATCACTGTCAAGCTGCGTTCGATAAAATCAAAGAAATACTGTCTTCCCCTCCCGTGCTTAGCCCACCAACGGCTGGGTTACCACTTTTGTTGTATCTTACGATTCTGGATCTTTGCAATGGGGGCAATGTCACAGATAGTCGATAAAGAGGAAAGAGCAATTTACTACATTAGTAAAAAGTTCTTGGAGTATGAAATCAAGTATACTCAAATTTCGAAAAGACATGTTTGGCTTTAGTATGGGCGACAAAGAAGTTACGGCACTACATGCTCGATCATAGTGTCCGCATCCACTCGAAGATGGACCCAATCAAATACTTGTTTGAAAAACCATTACGAACGGCAGGTGTCAAGATGGACTCTAATGCTTTCCGAGTTCGACCAAATATGTACCGCCGAAAGTGATAAAGGGAAGGGCGGTTGCGGACTTCCCGGCGATAACCCAATAGAAGAAACTGAGGTTTTGGATACGTGGTCGTTTCCCGACGAAGATATCGTTCACATAGACAATGATACGTGGGACCTCTATTTCGATGGAGCATCGAACTATAGGGGATACGGGATAGGAGTTCTACTCATTTCACCGGAAGGTGAACATGTTCCTATTTCGATCAAGTTGGACTTTAACGTCACTAATAACGCGGCCGAATATGAAGCATGCCTACTCGGTTTGCACAGTGCTCTCGAGTTAGGCATCAAAAAGCTTGTAGTACATGGGGACTCGTCACTAGTGATCAATCAAGTGGCCGGGACGTGGAAAACCCGAAGTGATAGCTTGGCTCCGTACCAAGCAAAAATCGAAGAACTAGAAAAGTTGTTCACCGAGGTCAAGTACGTGCACCTCCCCAGAGATGAAAACCAGTTTCTTTGATGCACTATCAAAGCTAGTCGCTCCGATCAACCTACCCGATCACATGGATACTATGCCGATATGTGTCGAACGAAGATCATCACCGCTTATGTTAATGTGATCGGAGACACAGAAGAAACCGAGGCCGAACCTTGGTATCATGCTATTCTGAAATTTAAAGAATCAGGAGAGTATCCACCCGACATGGATAACCGCGGAAAGCGCGCTATTCGAATGCTAGCCGCTCAGTTCGTTAGAACCAATGACGGACAATTGTACAAGAAGACCGTGCAAAATGTCCTTCTGCGATGCATAGACTCACCAACTGCGAAAAGAGTCATGGAAGAAGTCCATGACGGAGAGTGTGGCCCACACATGAATGCCCATATGCTGGTTCGTAAAATCATGAGATTAGGGTATTACTGGACAACGATGGAGACAGATTGTCGCCAATATGTCAAACATTGCCACAATTGCCAAATCTTCGCAAACATACAGCATGTACCGCCATCACTGTTATACACTTTGACATCACCATGGCCTTTCTCAACATGGGGAATCGACATTATTGGAAAGGTCAACCCATCTGGAACAGGTGGGCATTGCTTCATGTTAGTCGCCATCGATTACTTCACGAAGTGGGTAGAAGTGAAATCATACAAAGTCCTACAAGCGAAGCAGGTAGCAAAGTTCATTCAGAATGAAATCATTTGCAGATATGGGGTGCCGCATGAGCTCATTAGCGATCATGGCACTCACTTCCAGGCTGAAACTGCCGTAATACTTGAAAAGTATAAAATCAAACACCACAAGTCGTCACCGTATCGACCTCAAACAAATGGTGCAGTAGAAGCCGCCAACAAGACAATCACTGTGATTCTCAGAAAGATGACTGACAATTATCGCGAATGGCCAGAGAAGATACCATTCGCACTATGGGGATATAGGACGTCTATTCGCACAGCCACTGGAGCAACTCCGTTCTATTTAACATATGGGATGGAAGCGATTCACCTATCGAATTAGAGGTACCTTCTTTAAGGATCCTGTTAGAAAGTCGTCCTCAAGTCGATCGGGCCGCAAAGCCGTATGATTCCTTGGTTATGCTCGACGAGCGACGGTTAAATGCACTACATCATGTTCAACTCTATCAGAAAAGGATACAAAGGGCATTTAACAAAAAGGTGAAACCTCGAGGAATAAAGGATGGGGATTTAGTCCTAAAGTCCGTTCGCGCTTTACTACCAATTGACCCGAGGGGAAAATTCAAGCCGAATTGGGCCGGTCCTTACCTGGTAAAGAAGATATTATCGGGAGGGGCAATCGACCGACGGATCTAGATGGAAATGACTTTGCGAATCCGACGAATTTGGATCAATCAAGAAATACTATCCTTAGAACTCACTCTCAATGTCACAAAATAAAAATTTTGAATTGCAGTGCTCGTGAGCGAGTCTAGGCCGCGGCACTTTTGCTTCGCTGCTTTTTGTGCGTTATAAATCGATGATTGTAGCGCGTTTGTTTTGTGGAACTACGAGCTCGGTTTGATTCTGATGATAACGATACGTAGGCGCTCTTTAAAAGAGTACAACCGACCCTTCCTTTAAATAAAATGAAATTTTATGCAGAAACTGGAATTTTTAATAGATAGTAAGTCTTATTAAAGATCGGGCGATGCCCATTACATCCTTCAAAAGAAAAAAAGAAAGCAGCTAGCAACAAATAATAAGTAGTAGTATTAAATAATAGATTGGAGTCGAAGGCTCCTGCATCTTCTTTTTCCCTTTGCCTTTTGGGTCACGTGACCGAGGCTCCTGTGGAGGAGGGGTAGTTGTGTTCTGTCTAGCGCGCTTCTTAGGAGGGATCGTCATTTACTCCCGAGGGCCCAGCCTATCTTTTACACTCAAGCGAGGACCAAGCCTCCCTTCTAAGGCTGAGCCCGAGTGTGCCTTTGAATCCAACCGTTTCCACACACCTGTCGCCTGTGAGTCAGTCTTAGGAGTCTTCTCAGTCTTAGCACTCGACGTAGGCTAGGACGAGGATATAGGTTCAGATGAGTAGTGTCAAGTCTCGGAATGAGCTTTATCTAACGGTTTAAGCAAAGATGCCGAGTCATATAGATGTAGGTTTGTGTTGGGAACATAAAATATGAAAAACCCGCTGAAAAGAAAGAAGGCGTGGAAGAAAAATAGTAAAAACCCGCTGAAAAGAAAGAAGGCGTGGAAGAAAAATAGTAAAAGCCCGCTGAAAAGAAAGAAGGCGGTGGCAAGAAATGATGAATACTCGCTGAAAAGAAAGGAGGCGAGGAGAAGAGTGACAGAATGTTCCCAACAAGAGTGACACGTGATGTCTAAGTGTTCTCATAAAATTAACCTGTGTTTAGTGTCTGGGCGAAGCCAACGTTGTTCCTCTGTGAGTTTAATCCACCTTGTCAATGCCAAGTGATCTTGATTCCCATGTGCCCTCGGGAGCACGCCCATGCCATACGATATCTCCGTCCCAAGTTCGACGACCTTGTGTTTCCCATTTGCCATATTTTGGCGCCGGAACGGCCGATTTACATTTTCTACCCTCGACAAGTCCATATTTGAATTAAAGCCCGTGCACACTTACGGTTTTATTTTCTTTTTTTGTTTTGCGGTAGCGGGCTACGCCCACGTTGTTCGCGAGTCATATAGAATGTCTGAGTCGCATTTCATGCTCACCCATCAAGATTCGATTTCAAAATTTCAAAAAACTTTCAAAATTTCAAAAACTTTTTGGGTCGACGACCCAGCATCCAAGTGATTCATTTCAAATTCAAAATTTGGGTCGATGACCCAGTCTTTCAAATTCAATTTTCGGGTCGATGACCCAATCATTCAAAATTTTCAAATTCAATTTTCGGGTCGATGGCCCAATTATTCAAAATTATCAAATTTAACTTTCGGGTCGATGACCCAGTACTTCAAAATGATCCAATTTCAAGATCGATGATCCAAATGTGCCCATGTGATGATTGCTAGTGCGTTTTTGTGTTTCAAATATAGCAGGACATGCTTCAACTGGGGGCTCTAAAGTCTTCGACTTTAGAGCCATTGCAGAATCGGGGCTCTGCCGTTGGCTTCGAGACCATTATCAAGATAAAAAGGATGACATCCACTCAGAATTCAATTCAATACAAGAGTATGAAATGGAAGAATTCCGTAGCTGAAAGCAAATGATGAAAGCGGCGGCAACCTCCTTGGAAAGTCCCGTCCCATTCGGACAAGCGCCAGCAGATGATAAATTTTGGGCAAATGTCAGCAGATGATGAATTTTGGACAACTGCCAGCAGATGATAAACTTTGGGCAAGTGTCAGCGGTGCCGAACTACGACGCGGGTTTGATTCTGTCAGAAACGGATACGTAGGCGCCTAAGGATAAGGCTCAACCCACCATTTATGCAATTTATTGGGTCGATGACCAACGATGATATTTCGACACAACAGAAGCAAGAGTCAATCCCCAACGAAGTTTCAGGTATGATCTCTTCTTATGGCTGGCGAGCTTATATACGCAAGTCTAATGGACTATAAACGACCCGAAGAATCCTCAGGTCGAGAGGGACCTGGGGTATACTTTGACTTTCGCCTTGTCCAAGCCTCGGTCAAAGTGGGGGCTCAGAGATACCCGTATCCGTCGATATTGGAATTTATAGAGAACCCGACAAACACCCGATGATGATAGGACACATGTATTCTTTAGTTGTCATTGTCATTATTTGGAGCTCGTTTTACGAGGTAGAATGGGCGTCGTCGATGAAGTATTTTATTAATTTAAATGATATTTAAATTAATGTTTTTAGTGAATTCATTCTGTTAATTTAAATGATATTTAAATTAATGTTTTTAGTAAGTTCATTTTGTTATTTTAAATGATATTTAAAATTAATGTGTTTTTTAAGTGAATTCATTATTCATTTAATTTAAATGATATTTAAATTAAAGCTTTATTTTGAATTTATTTTCTTAAGTTTATTTTATTGAAAATAAAATAAATATTTGATTTGAAAAATCATTTTATGAGAATGTTTGATTTGAAAAGTCATTTATTTTAATTTATTAATTGATTTGAAAAATCGATTTGAAAAGCGAAGAAAACTCGTTTTGAGTACTTGTTTTTTAGCTCGATTTTGGCTCGGTTTTTGAGCCCGTTTCCTTTACGAATTGGCACGAATCTCGAGTATACTAACCCACCTAGACCAATACCCATCCACCCATGTTCGAACCCCCATACCATGGCCCAAATCCTCGTCCCAAACCCCTCACAAGCAGCCCACGCATAAACCGAGCCCCCTGTTTTTGCGAGCCAATTCTCGAGCCCAAACCCGCTCCAAACACTACCAAGACCCGTACCCATTAACCCTAACCCATACCCTAGTATCCTACCCATATTATCCTAGCTTAATCACCAAGAAAACCTCCCTCAAACCCTCACAAAAGTCGATGGACAGCAGCCATCCGTGAGCTAGCCCGATTTGCCCTCCCTCTCTTTTAACCTATTTTAACTCCCTATAAATACCACCCCTTCACCATACAATCATTCCTCTAAGTTCTCCATACATCCTACCATCACCCACAAGCTTTAAACCTCAGAAAAAAACCCTAAACATCCTTCAAAAACCCTAAACAAAACCGACACACAAACTGAAACTGTTTGTGTGTCCTCTTCGAAAACCCTTTCGTTCCTCCATCAAAACTCCATAAAAATTCGAGTTTCTTGTTCCTAATTAACCACATAACATCCATCTACACATTAGACAAAGATTTACGAGCCAAATTGCCCTTGAGAGTACACGAGATCCCTCGAAAAACAGAGTGAAATAACACTCTGTTTTCGCGGTTTACTCTTGTCTGTCCAGTTCTGTTTGTGCTCGTTTTTCGTGCCCAATAACCCAAAACGAGCAGGGGTTGCTTTAAGATTCCTGTTCTCCTCTCTTTCTAGTTTCCAAAACATCTTTCGAATCGAATTTTCGTCGTGAAACGAGGGAGATATCACTGTTTTAAAATCGCTGTCCAGAAACTTTCCAAAACGCGTGTTTGCTTTATTCTTCGTCGACGACGGCCTCTCGAGATAAAATCTACCATCGATTACGACCCAAGACGGTGTCAACGATACATGTAGGTTGAGGGTGCATCAAATCCCCTTCTCTTTCCTCGTTTTTTATTTCGTTTTCTTATGCTTTTTTTAGTTTGTTTTTTGTTTGTTTTCGTTTTGTTTATCGTTTGTTTTAAATTAACTATGAAACTAGTTAGTCCGAGTATGAGTTAAAGTACCACCATGAAAACCCGCGTTGACTTGAGATGGGAAAAGAAACCGCTACTTCTGTCGGTCGTACACCCCCGTCTCATTTACATATCCTCGTGTTCAAGGTAGGGCATAAATAAAACGAGTTGTCTAACTTTCGTCGCTTTCGATCCCCTTATTGTTTCGGCCAAATCAACATACCCTAGGACCCGTTGTATGTTAGTTTAACCTCTGATTGTTAACCTATGACGTATTTAGATGACATTAATTTAATTTAATAACCTAATTAGACACGATAGGTGGCTTCGACGTAAGTTATAAAATCAATCGATGATTCTGTAAATAATTGAATGCATCTCCCTCTTTCACCTAATTTCTCGCTAGTATAAGAGTGCGTGATTAGCACCTTCTTATTGACACTCGATGAGTTAAATTAATTAGCGAATTTGACCTAATTAGACCCTTTAGGCCGTGTAGAATGCACCCTCATGCGACAATCAATCAACATCGTTTTTAACTTGTTTTCTAACTTGTTTTCTAATCCGTTTTTGCAATCATTCGATCTAACCAATGAACCTAACTTAGGAACTAGGTCGGCCTTGTCTTGGCCATGAGGTTGCCGTGGGTTTGGGCCGTGAGTTGGCCGTGTGTTTTGTCTTTCCTATTTCGTTTCTCTTTCCTTGTTTGTCATTCGTTCTTTGTTTATTTTGTAGCTTGTAATTCATAGTTTGTTTATCGAGTTGTAATCTTTCAAGTTTATTTTCTTTTATCGAGTCAAATGATTTCTAAAAACCTTAGTCTTGTTTGGTTAGACGGTTGTTCCCCAATGTTTGTAGAAGCGTAGTAAACCGCATGTTGTCTAAAGCAACATGGCCCGGTTTATGCTAATGCATGCTTTGGTGCGTAGCCCTATGTCTAATTCAGTGAGATTAAGTGCGAGCACGCATTACGAGGAGTGACCCAAGGCCGTGGGTCATGTGAGCCGTGGGCCACCCCTCATGTGCACGGTTTTCAAGGCCAAACGGCCGTGTGTTTTGTGTCGTGTACGGTTGTATGTAGCAATTGTATTTAGATCGAGTTGTATCTTTAATTTGTTGTTGCGTCGGCATGAAATGCCTGGTTTGTAATAGGTAGATCCCAACGGCTCCCCCATTCCCCCTTAAGCCTTGTTTGCTTTCGTTTGAATGTTGCTAGATTAATCAACCCACATGCTAAATTACAACTTTGACAAAGTTAGTTTAGTTGCATCTAAAACGACATAGAAATTGTTGTCACATGATAGGGTTAAAACAACGTTTGCATATCATACATCGTAGTAGCTATGACCTTGTTTGAAATCCGACACTTGACTTAGTAGAGGCCGTTATCGACGGGCGGGGTTGGGTGTCCTTATGGGCTTCCCAACACGTACCCTCACCCCTTACTCAAGATCTATGGTTTGTGGATCCGTCTAAATACCATTGGATTACGAGAGTCATTCAAATCGAGTGATATAGGGTATAAGTCTTTATCTTTAATCACTCGTAGTCGATTGGCTTTATGCTTTTCGATGAAAGGTGTAAAGTTGACTTGAACGGTTCCAAGTTCCCAAAAAACTTGGTGGCGACTCTAATATGTCTTAATTCGATTCGAAAGAACCTCGAGTCGATTATGCCTGGTGTGGATCCCGCGGACGCAGTTCCCGAGGGCCTTGTCCACACTAAGGCTGAGAATCACTCTTTAAAGAAGGATAATGAGGCAGGGAAGGCTCGGTTGGTGGTGGAGTCTTCTAAGTGAAATCTGCTCAGGATGCTCTGAAAGCTCTTCGGCTAAGTTTGATATTGCCCGAAGAATTGAAGGTCGAAAAGCGTGCTATGCATGAGCGAAAGGTGAAGGTGAATGAAGAATTGGTCAGAGACGGATGAGGTTCGGGCCAGTACAAAGATGTTGCACTGTATTTCTTTGGCAAGGGTCGTGTGGATGCCATGAAGAAGCTGTTGAGGTCGCCTTTTTGGAATCCCGATCGGGAGTTGGTGATCTTAATACCACTTATCCCGAGCTCTGTAAACTGCATGCTGATGAAGAAGTGGATTCTCCACCATCCAAGGGAAAGAATAGTGATGCTGAAGGGGAGGGAGATGAAGAAGAGGAGGCTGCTGATGAGGGAATTGGCTCTGCTACAGCTTCCAAGGCGGGCTAGTTTGTTTTTCATTTATTTTGTGGAATTTTGTGTCATTTTGGCCTATTCAGGGGGGGATGTTCCCTGAACAAACAGTTTAGAACTTGTTTTTGTTGGTTTTCAGGTATTTCCTGGGTAAACAGTTGTTCTTCCTGCCTGGGAAGGGTATATTCCTGGGTAGGTATTAATATATATATCCTTTCTTCTCTTGATTTTCTTGTTGTGCTTGACCAAATTTTGTGCCTGTGCATTCATGTAGCATTTTTCTGTTAGAGTAATGCCTGTCAGGAGGGCTTATGGCCCTTATTCCTGTGTTTATAGGGAATGGTGGCTCTATTTGCCTGTCAGGAGGGCTTTAAAATGAGGGTGGTTGCCGGTCAGGAGGGCTTATGGCCCTCGGCCTGTCAGGAGGGCTTATTTTGACAAGTACTCTGGTCTATTCCACCATTGTATTTGCCTTTTTATGTACTGAGCTCGGTTTAGTTTTTAGGTTAGGCAGGCAGGTGCCAAATTGTAGAGCATTTTAGAAATGCTATTCAGGTTGGGTGGAGTGGCCCTCAATCCTGAACATTTGTTTAAGCCTAAAATGTGGCATATAACAAGTAAAAAGAAGGCGTAAAACAAGTTTTCAGGATTGGAATAAAGTTTTAGATAAAGCTAAGAATGATAGGCAAGCAATTTAGCACATAGCAGGAAGTTCTATTGACATGTATATAGAGTAGGTAGTTTTACCTGCTTCTCAAATATGAAATAGTTTCAAGTGGGAAATGTTCCAGGATCTGGGGATCATTTCTCCTTCCAAGGTTTGTAGCCTGTAAGCTCCTTGTTCTACTATTGAATCAATTAGGTATGGGCCTTCCCATGTGGGGGCTAGTTTGCCTGCGTTCTTTTCTCTGGTGTTGGGGAAGACTTTTCTTAGGACTAGGTCTCCCTCTTTGAATACTCTGATGTTGACATTTTTGTTGTAACTTCTAGCTACTGCTTGTTGGTAGGAGGCTATCCTGACTTTTGCTGCATCCCTTAGCTCTTCTGTTAGGAGCAGGTTATCTTGCAGTAGGGGCATGTTCTCTTCTATGGTATTCAAGCTGCTTCTGGTGGTTGGCACATGAATTTCTCACTTGTATTCTCGCTTCACGACCATAGACCAGGGAATATGGTGTCCGGCCTGTGGTCGTTTTTTGGGTGTGGTCCCGTCAGCCCACAGGACTAAGGGGGGTTCTTCTGCCCATCTTCCTTTTCTCCTTTTCAGCTTTTTCTTCAGGCAGCTGATTACTACTTTGTTGCTTGATTCTGCCTGACCGTTGGCTTTTGGGTAGCCCGGTGTAGATGTAACTAGGTTGATATTCCATTGTGCACAGAAGCTTGATGTTCTCTTTCCCAAAAATTGTGTACCGTTGTCACAGACTATTTCTGAAGGTATTCCATATCTGCATATGATATTCCTTTTGATGAATGATATGACATCCTTTTCTTTGACTTGCCTGTAAGAGTCTGCCTCTATCCATTTGGAAAAGTAGTCAGTCATTGCTAGCATGAAAACTTTTTGTCCAGGCGCTTGAGGTAATTTGCCTACTATGTTCATGCCCCATTTCATGAATGACCAGGGGGCTGAGATGGAATATAGTAGCTCTGATGGTTGGTGGATATAAGGGGAGTGGATTTGGCAGGCTTCACATTTGAAGCTATATGCTATGCAGTCAGCTCTCAGGGTTGGCCAAAAATAGCCTGTCCTGAGGACTTTGCTTGCCAAAGCTTCGCCACCTTTATGATTTCCACAGTATCCATCATGTATATCTTCTATGACCTGGCTGGCTTCATTTGGTTCCAGGCAACGTAGGTAAGGTCCAGCCTGAGACTTTTTAAACAACGTGTTATTTATAATAGTATAAGTGGATGCTTTGATTTTCAGGGCCCTTGCTTCGTTTTTGTCTTTAGGGAGTATCCCCCGTAAGAACCAATCATAGTAGGGTTTAGTCCAGGAGGTTGTGTCTTCCTGGATGGGACAAATTTGATCAGGCCTTTCTATGGTTGGTTCCAACAGGTGGATAATGGGTATTTTATCAAACACAAAGCAGGTGAAGTTTGATCCCAGTCTGGCTAGGGCATCCGCCTGGGTATTTAAGTCCCTTGTTATTTGGTCAATGTCAAAGGTTTTGAATTTTTTGCAAAGGTTTTTGACATATTCTAAATAGAGCATCATTTTTGAATCCTTTGCTGCATATATTCCTTTGACTTGGTTGGAAATTAAGAGAGAGTCAATTTTTACCTTGAGGTTTGCTACACCAAGTTCTATACATACCTTTAGTCCAGCAATCAGGGCTTCATATTCAGCTTCATTATTCGTGGCTTTGAATTCACAACTAATAGCCTGTACAATTAGGTCTCCCTGTGGTGATTTTAGGACTAGTCCTAGGCCGGTGCCTCTAATATTTGTTGCTCCATCTACATGGAGAGTCCATTCCTGGTCTGTCTTATGGGTGTCAAGGTGATTGACCTCTTTTATGAGGTATGGTTCTAGGGTAGGACTGAATTCAGCCACGAAGTCTGCTAATGCCTGAGATTTAATTGTCGTCCTAGGTTCAAAGGTTATATCATAGGTGCTAATTTGTACGACCATTTTGCCATTCTCGCCGACAACTCAGGCTTTCTCAGGACAGATTTGATAGGCAGGTTGGTTCTTACAATAATTGGGTGACTCTCAAAATAAGGTCGAAGTTTAGTACAGGACATCACTAAAGCAAGTACATATTTTTCAGGTAAGCCATACCTGGTTTCTGCGTCTAGGAGACTCTTACTTACATAGTAGACGGATGTTTGGCCGTCAATTTCTTTGGTCAGGACTCCACTTACTGCTGTCTCTGTGACAGATAGGTAGACCGTCAGGGGTTCTCCTTTGTCTTGTTTGGCAAGTAGTGGAGGTGTAGTTAGGTATGTTTTGAGCTCTTGGAAGGCTTTCTCATGTTCAGGCAACCATTTGAATGCCTCGTTTTTCCTGAGTAGGTCATAGAATGCCTTACACCTTACTGATGATCTGGAAATGAATCTATTCAGGGTTGTCACTCGTCCTGTCAGTTTTTGAATGTCTTTGACTGACTTGGGAGATTCCAGTTCTAGTATGGCTTTTATTTGTTCTGGGTTGGCTTCTATTCCTCTTTTGGTCACCATATAACCTAGAAATTTGCCTGCAGAAACTCCAAAATGGCATTTGGATGGGTTAAGCTTCATGTTAAATTCTTCCAGGATCTTGAAAGCTGTCTCTAAGTCCCTGACATGATTTTCAGCCTTCTTTGATTTGACCACCATGTCATCAATATAGACTTCCATTATGTTGCCCCTGCATTTCTCAGGCCAAAGGGCATTGCTGTGTAGCAGTATATGCCTCTTTCTGTGATGAATGCAGTATGTTCCTGATCAGATGGGTGCATCTTGATTTGGTTGAATCCACTTGAGGCATCTATGAATGTCAGGAGTTCATGCCCTGCTGTAGCATCCACCATTGCGTCTATGTGTGGGAGTGGAAATGGATCTTTTGGGCAGGCTTTATTGAGGTCTGTGTAATCTACACAAACTCTCCACTTGCCATTTTTCTTTTATACCACCACTACGTTGGCTAGCCAGTCAGGGTACATGACTTCTCTTATCATCCCCATGTCCAATAGTTTGTCCACTTCTTCATTAATGATAGCATTTCTTTCAGCGGCAAACTTTCTTCTTTTCTGCTGGACAGGCTTATAAGACTTGTCTATATTTAGTTTATGTGTAATAATGTTGGCATCTATACCAGTTATATCAAAGTGTGACCAGGCAAAACATGAAGATTTACTTTTGAGAAAACTTACTAATTCTGGTCTGATATTGTCAGGGACATCAGATCCTACCAGTACATGCCTGTCAGGATACTCAGGGTCTAAGATTACTTGATCTGTTTCCATTTTGGTTTCTGCTATGTGAGTTGTCCTGACAGGGTACTGTAATTGCTAGGTGAGAGACTTACCTGCCTTAGAAGGCTTTAGTGACTCAGTATAGCATTCCTGGGCAGATTTTTGTTCACCTTTTATGGTTGCTACTCCCCATTCTGTTGGTATCTTGATGCACTGGTGATAGGTGGAGGGTATGGCCCTTACGTTGTGGATCCATGGTCTTCCTAATATGGAATTGTAGGATGACAGGCAGTCCAGGACTCCGAATCTTTCATATGAAGATACTCCTTCCACATATGTGGGCAGGTGTATTTCTCCCAATGTGTTCCTTGTTTCTCCACTGAATCCTACCAGGACATTAGACTTCTTTATGATTTAGCTTTCATCAATCTTCATTGCTTTAAGGACATCAAGCATGATCAGGTTTACTGAACTGCCTCCATCTACCAGGATTCTCATGACACGTGCAGTTCCTATTTGCATGGTGATGACTAGGCTGTCATGGTGGATGTCTGGAATGCCCTGTATATCAGTGTCGTCAAAAGTAATTTGAGGTAAATTGCTAGGTTTAAAAGGAGATTTCATTTTTGACTCCCTGGTAATTTTCTTTGCAGCTGAACTGGTCAGGCCACAGATCTCTGATCCTCCATTGATGAACTTGACTTCATAGATGGGTGGTGCAGGGGGTAAGTCACGTTGTTGCCTGTCTGTGTTCTTTCTTGTTCCATAATCTTCCCTGTTCTTTGTTGGCATCAAGTCTTTCAGATATCCTTTCTTTAGCAGGTAAGCCACTTGTCTACGCAATCCCAGGCATTCTTATGTTGTGTGCCCTATGTCCATGTGAAATTCGCACCACCTGGTGGTGTCCTTCCTTGGGTTGGGGTTGTCTGACTTCTTTGGCCACTTGACAATGTCTCCCATATGGTCAAGTCTCTTGATCAGTCCTGCAATGTCAACAGAGAAGTTATATTCTTGGACAGGAGGATAAGTATAGGAGTTACCTCGTTGTTCATGTGTATAGTTGACTTCTGATCTGTCAGGTCTCGTGTAGGGAGATGGCCTGGAACTGCTTCCTCTGTGGTTAGAGCTTTTTCTGTTGGTTTTGTCATATCCTGAGTTGTTGTCAGCATTGTCTGCCTTGTAGCCTTTGTCTTCTTCCAGCCTGATATAGCCTATGGCTAATGCTTGGACATCTTCAAAGGTATGACAGGACTTCATGGTCATTGCATCGTAGAAATCACTGTCCAGGGGTAGCCCTTGCTTGAAAGCTTCAACGGCTGTTCCAACATCACATCTGGGTATTGAAACCTTTTCTTTGTTGAATCTTGTCATATAGGATCTGATTGATTCTCCAGGCTTTTGTTTGATCCTATATAGATCACTGGATCTCTTTTTTAGCTCCCTGCTGCTGGCAAACTGATGATTGAAAGAGTTAACTAGGTCAGCAAAGGACTTGATGCTCCCATTTGGCAGGTTTATGTACCATTGCAGGGCAGGTCCGTTCAGAGTTGTTCCAAATCCCTTACACATGCAGACTTGACGTAGTTCATTGGGAATTGATGCTGCTAGCATCCTTTGCTTGTAGTAGGCAACATGGTTTTATGGATCTGTGGTCCCATCATAGATTCGAATCACAAATTTCTTTGGCAGGTCTATTTTTGCTATTTCATCCACAAAGGATGAATCAGCATAGCTCTCTGGATTTGCTTCTTCAATTGGGGTAGGAACTCCTGGGATCTTCTCAAATCTTTCATGGAGTTTTTGGATTTCCTGGAGCATAGCCATCATAATGGCCGTATTAGTTTGATCTGGAGAGGTTTCTTCGTTTTGGAGTTCTCCTGAGTCTGTTTCTTCTCCTGTCTTGGATTTTGGTGGAGTAGGAGTGCCAATATTGGAGAAATCAATATTCCTGATGATTGAGGAGAATCGTGTGCCAGGCTGAACTTTCAACTTTGATCCTGAAGCTTTTTCTCCCAGCTTTAGTTTTAGGCTGGATTCTGACTCTTTCAAGTTTGCAACTTCTGCTTCAGCCTGGGCCATTTTTTGTTTCAACTGTTCCATTTCCAACAATCGTTGTTTGGCGGCAGCCAGTTGTTGTTCAACGCTATCTCCTGCCATTTCTCCTTAGTTTTTTGTGGTGTTTTAGCTATGGATTTTGATTATTTTTGAGCTAGATGCCCCACGGTGGGAGCCAATTGTTTTGGCAGGGATTTCACTGATCTAGGATATCCTGCCAGGGATTTATAAGTAGGGTGATCTAACTCAAAACAACTCGTCTAACTAGTATTGTTAAGTGAAATGACAATTAATAAATAATGACACAAAGATTTTATACGTGGAAAAACCCTGGGAATAAGGGAAAAAACCACGGGCACCAAGCCAGGAGTGATTATTACTATGATTTTGGATAGCCTGACAGAGTATTTGTATATCAGGCCTGACAGGCTAAATTATATTGCTTATGAATACAAAAGTGTAAGTAAGAATGAGAGTGTGTGGAATCATCTTTCTGATTTCATCTTCTCTTCTATTTATACTTATTCTTCTAGCCCCTCTTCTTTCGTTTAGGGTTTCCTGGTAGATAGGGCTTGTGCCCTATTTACCCGGAGGTGGTTGCCATCTTATTTGGCCGTTACTTTGACTGCTTCTTGTATCTTTTCTTTTCTGAATTGGTCTTCCTTTTTTGTAGGGAATATATATAAACTGCCTGTTTGTCGCCTGTAATAGCCTGGTGCTTTTCCCTTTCAGGCTACTGGTTATCTTTCGCCTGTATTTCATCAACTCTTGTTTGGTGCCTGTTTATACTTGATCAATGTCTGGTTTCAGATGTCTTTTGCTTGGAACTCGGCTTTGGCTGTTGCCTGACCTATGTCAGGTCAGGCAGGATAATTTTGGGCCCAACACCAGTCTCCCGATCTCGCACAGTAACCGACTACACACTGACGTGTGTAGCCCTGCTAGATTACCCATTGCAACAACTAATCCTCGCCGCCAGTGGGTGACCGCAGCCCATCCCACCTAGTCCAGCTCATCAACGAGCGACTAACAATCCCTGTCCCTTAATGTGCACATCCCCTCCCGTGGCGGGTTCCACGGAGGGCAAACTAGGGTGTGGAGCCACTCCCGCAAGTGACTCCACCACAACACAACACACACAGCATCACAGCTGTCATAACATCTCCACCCAACACTGTCACAACAACACTCGGACACCGATGATCAGCAGATAACAATAATTATGAAACAATAACAATCTCAATCAATTAACAGTACTGAGTAGGGAAACCCTACCTCATCACAAACCATGAAAGACATCCATATACAGCCAAGCAGGACTCCAATATACATCCTACAACGATAACCACTTCCTATTACACAACTATCCTCAATAAACTACCCAAAAGAGACACAAGGCAGAGACTTACCTAACAACGCACATCGACGGCGACATAGAAGACAACCATGCACGCCACCCTTCCTAAGCGAATCCCGTCCTTCCCATGGTGGAGGTTTAGGCTATATGCATGAGAGTGTGTAGAAATGGGGTGATAGGAGAGGGAGGTAGGCTAGGGTTAGAGAAAGAGAAAATGTCGAGGAAATGGGAAATGAAATGAATCTCGCGAACTTGCGTTTTATATTAACGCGTCGACAGCTGCCATACTCGGTCGAGTACTGGAGTACTCGGCCGAGTAGGCTCTACTCGGTCGAGTATAGGTGATACTCGGCCGAGTAGCCTCTACTACGTCGAGTAAGCAATCCTATAAAGCTCATGTTATAAGCCTGATCCCTCACCCATTCATCCCTACTGTCTGTCTTGGTCAACAGGGTCGGTCAACAGAGTCCTTGAATATCCTGGGTATTACACGAGGACTGGTAGGAGGAGTAGGGGGATGGCGAGACAGCGGATCGACCTCCAAGGGTTCAGGCCTAGGAGAGCTGGAGTGAGTAGGAGGAGTCTGAAAAGAGGTAGCAGGAGCACTCCTCTTGGAGGCAGATGTAACATCAGGGCTGGCAGCGGATCTCTTTCTTTTTGCGCTTTGGAGGATGTCTTCTAGGGGTCAACTTTGGAACCTGCAGGCAGACGGATTGTTAGATAGCAGAAATAACAGGCAGACATCATTTCAGGCGCCAGGAAAAATGAGTTGTCAGCAAAGTTGCATGCAAGCTGAAACGACTGTAGGAAGCTTACCGGAAGACATGCTGTGAGCTGATTGAAGTGGGTTGGAGGAAGAAGCAGGCGAAAAACCAGGAAGCAGGTCAGGAAACTTTCTCTCGGATTCATAAATGCAGAACAACTTGTTACGGGCAGGGATCTGGGCACCGATACGGGTCAGGTAACAGGGACCTGCACGAGGGCGATGAAGTAAGCTAGTAAGCAGCAAGATAAACAAATCAGGTGACAAGGAGGCTACTTACTCGAAGTTATGACCCATTTCTCGAAGATGTAATTGGCAGGCGGCTGGATAGAAGCCTTCCTCGCAAAGAAGAAGTCCTCGAACCATTTCTCATCTCGGGATTTGGACACATGCCTGAAGGGAGCCTCTCCAGAGCCCCGGAGTGAGAATTGGCCCCTACCCAGGGACCTGATATTGTACATATGGGCCAGATCACCCATGGAGATGGAATTGCCGGTATTTTGACAAGCGGCCAAGGAGTAAAGAAGAACCCTCCAGACAGTGGCAGAAATTTGTGCCATTGCAAAGTTGTTTGTAAAGATGAAGTCTTGGACGAGTTTAGGAAAAGGGAAGCGAAGACCATATCTAAATGGGTATAAATAAAAGCAAACTCATCCTGGACGAAGGGCGTCAGCTTTTTTACCCGGTTCAGGGATGGCAATATCCACCCCGTCACCAAGACCAAGCAAACCCTTGATCATAGGGATGTCAGCAGGGGTCAAGGCAGAGTTGCAGTCATGGGGATAAGTGAAGAGTCCCCGGGAAGGAAAGACCGAGTCAGGGTTACGGTCGGAGGGTGTGGAAGTCGATGATGAGTGTCGGGTTTTTCCCATGGTGGAGAAAGAGAAAATGGGAATTAAGAAGAAAAGGAGGGAGAAATACCTGGTGGAAAGGACGGCGGAGAGTGGAACAGTGAAGCCGGCAAGGGATGAGGGAAGGAAGGTTAAGAATTTAAAAGAGAGAGAGAGTGTTTTTATGGGAAATGATTTTGTGGTTAATGGGAGTGAAGGAGGGAGTTGGGGTTATAAAGGAAGAGAGAGGGAGTAGGGTGCGAGAAAAGAGGAGGTGGGCGGCAGTGATGATGAGCTTGCATGAAAAGAAGTGCAAATGACGGCTTAGGGTTTTAGCAGTCGACTACGTAAATTCCTTGCTCGACACCTCGAAGCGTACTTCACAAGAAATTTGGGGCAAACAGTTTGGGCCAAAAATCACACAATAGGGAAAGGCCCGCTTAACAAATAATGGATCATAAAAGAAGGGATAGGAGAAGGGGAGCCCACGGTTGAAGTAAGCACAAGGAAGGAGGAACGGGCTGGCACACGCGTAAAAGAAGGCCGAAGTCCATTAAAGGAAGCTTCTGAGTTTAGGAAAGAGGAGTCAGGGAGAAGTCAGGGAGATCAGGGAGAATTGAGGGAGACAGCCAAACATAGAAAGAGTTATTATGGAAGTTATATTCCCTTTCCATAATCCAGGTAGGATACGTCTAGGGTTCTTACCCTATAAATAGCCAAGGAAGCAATCAAAGAAGGACATTCACACATACACACGTACGTTCATTCAAGACCTCACAGTATCTTGTGATTAGCAAGATTTACATTTCGTCTCAATTGTATTCATCCTCCTATTCAAGCATAGTACAATATTTGGCAGGGTACCGTCCCTCTCGCGGTTGTTCCCACATTGGATTCTCCGCGTCACCAAATCTTACGTGTCAATTTACATTACAAGCATTGTTTCCTTATTTAAGTATCATCATACAAACGATCAATCAAATAACCAACGAGTAAGACCGCATTGACCCATAACAACCAATTCGGTAAAAAATACCTAAACAGGTATCTAAATAAGAAACTGAATTCAGCCTAATCGTAAAAAAAAGAACCAACCCATACAAAGTAAATGACTCTGCTGGTTACAGTAAGGTTTTTTTTTTCTTTTGGTTTCTTTAATGCTTCATTCTAAGAATAAGATAATAATCAAACAAAGTCACTTGCTAAACTGTTGTGTTGCTCATATTATGAAAAAAAGTTGACTACGGGGTTTTCAAAATTCTGTGAAATGTATTTTAATAATAATATTATGAGACTCTCATACGAGAAGTAGTGTATTCTGTCTCTCTGACCACCTGTTCCCATTATTATGGTCAGCAGGTAATGAGAAGCTTAAAAAATGAAGCCCAATTCATTGGAATCCCACTATAGTAATGCCAATAAAAATGGAAAATAAAAGACCCAAAGTAATGAGAAAATGACTTGTAACCGTAAAGCTATAAGGTATCATACCCTGGAGATTACGAAATAACAAAAAAGTAAAAGTGACCAAGATGCAAGGGAAAACTCGTGTTTAACATTTCCGGAAAGACCCCTATTTGTTCGTTTACCAGGTTCAGCACAAAATCATAAATAATCTCTACCAAGGATCGCCAAACATTTGGTACTGAGTTTCCTCCTCCATTTTTAGTAACAAAAAGAAGCAGAAGTAGGACCAAACTGAGAGTTAGCAGCATAAACAAAGATGGATTTGTGAATGAGAAATACAAGTTTCCTAGTTTCAATCAAAAATAGGGAGAATGGCAAATTGGTCAAGTGGGCTGTTGGGCACCACCTCCCCTATTAGCGCCAAAGCTTCCCTATCAGCAAGCCAAATCGGAGCAAGCATCACATCTATGAAGTTTAACCAGTCGCCATAATGGATTCTACCCTGAACCGGGAGCGGGCGAGCTTGGTTCCCATATAAAGCCACAAGATGGTCGCCTAGTTCTCGGTGTGGGGGGGACTTTGGGCTTAACTGTTGAAAAGTCCAAGTCACAACTCTAGCATCAAACGCACCTAACTTAAGAGCCGAGATTCTCCTCTTTAAGTAATGCAATTGAAACATTCGCAAAAAAGTTAGCTGTTACGTCTTAAAGTGTCTAACAAAGTCCATTCCCCACTTCAATTTGTCTTTCATTCCTCTCTTTGTTCTTTTTACTACTTTAAATCATGCAAAAGGTCAATGTGATTCTGACACTAGAATGCTACTATTGTATCTATTAATTACTACAATATGTAGACAATCCAATATAAGTGAACAATAGATGAGTCAAAATCTCATCCAGCCAACAACTGATAATGAACAGCACAAAAATCAATAAAATTCTAAGAGCTGATAGCAAAAAGATTACCACATGAAACTTTACCAAGTTTTAGAATTGTGAGACCAGCGAGAATACACACAAGAACAATGATTACCAGCAAAGACCATTTTACCCACACAAACTTGAAGATCCAAGCTAATAATGTTGGTGAGTATACCAAAACATACTTTCATCAAGGGCACCTAGCTAATAACAAAGGGTAGCACCCGCTACCTAGAACCAAGTGTAACCAACAACAAACGACTATATCCGCTATATAAAATAGCTACAATAGACATCCAAATCTCAAACAACTAGGATCTCATACCGTGTAAATCCTGTTAGCGTTGTATGTGACTGGGCCATTGCTAAGATGGTTGACGGTTCGGGAACTGAAAAAATGCAGACCAAATTAGAGCACGGAAAGTGGGATGAAAAAGAGATACAGATACACAGCCATTTCTTTAATTACTAAGAGAACTCAAATGAGATAACCCTACAAACGATTGCCCAATGGCATCATCTTAACTCATGTACCATAATAAGTCTACTCTTAATAATTGCAACCAGGAGTCAATCGTAAAACAACAAGTAGAAGTAACTCAAAAATATATGAAGAATACGATAGCGAGTCAGAAATAACCAGTATATACAAAAGGTTCTTTGTAATGTGGGTATATGTTCATCTACTCGAATAACGTGGATACCCTTTACTTTCCATAAGGTTCTATGTAATATAAAAGCTCCACAAACATGAGGTGAGCCAGCATCGCTATGCAGACAAAAACACTCAGCCACCATATCAGACACTAAGACTCTCAAGAGCGTCCCGGTAGTTTATACGAAAAAAGGTGATTTTTTAATTCTCAAATGTACCTTTTATTTATTTATTTGGCCAACTATGAAGTGGCTAGTTCTCATGTCTTGTTAGGAAATAATCATATCTTGTTAGGAAATAAATGTCGTGTGCGCAGATGATACTCCAACAAATTCAAGTGTCAAAGCAGTATAACATGAAATTCGGTACAGGCAACAATTGGCAGATTGTCCTTTGCATTAATTTCTTGTTTCCTTTTTTTATATTTGTGAATATCATTGGGAGTAATAATTATGCTGCTAATAGACCAGTGGCTTTACTGGTTCATAAAAAAGAGGGATTATTAGGCCGAAAGTTAATAATTTTGAGCAAAATGGCAGATTATTGTTGCAACAACAATGACAGGCGATGAAACAGTTGCAGAAAGAATTAGACTTTTCAGTGCTGATGAATTAAACATAGCCATTTCAATGAGAATAGAATACTCGGACAAGGCAGATGAAGTCTTATGAGGAGACTACCCGACGCATAATCTAGAGTTGGGTGCAGTTGTTTTTGCTCTCAAGATTTGGAGACACTATCTATATGGGGCGACTTTTAAGGTGTTTTCTGATCACAAAAGTTTAAAATACATCTTTACTCATAAGAAGTTGAATATGCGACAGAGGAGGTGGATGGAGCTCATTGGAGACTATGACATGGATATTATATACCATGAAGGGAAAGCGAATATTGTGGCTGATGCGTTGAGTAGGAAGAGTGTGCATTCTCTATGCGCAGCTATGTCACTGACGAGGTTAAAAGATGAAGTGACCAAGATGGGGATACATTTGACAGAAGGGGGATGCTAGGGGAGATTTGACAGTTGAACCGGATCTTTATGATGATATTCGCAGGAAAAAGGTTTTTGATCCTAAGATTCAGGAGTGAAGGGTTGGAGTAGAGAAGGGAACAGTGTCTTGGTTCTCTATTTATTCTGATGGGAGTGTTCGGTTTGATGGGAGATGGTGTGTGTCTAAGGATGAGGAGCTGAAAAAAGATGATCATGACAGAGGCTTATTGCACTCCGTATTCAGTGCATCTAGGTGGCGATAAGCTTTATAAGGATCTTAAGCAGACGTTTTGCTGGCCTGGGATAAAGAGGGAGACAGCTGAGTTTGTGGCTCGATGTTTGACTTGCCAGAGAGTCAAAGAGGAGCAGCGAAGACCGCAAGATAAGATTCAGTCTCTAGAGGTACCTGAGTGGAAATGGGAATCTATCTCCAAGGATTTCATTGTGGGATTACCGAGGACTCGGCAAGGTAATAACATGATTTGGGTGATCGTTGATCGTTTGACCAAGTCAGCTCATTTTATTCCCATGAAAGATACGTGGAGTAAGGTGCAGTTGGCAAATGGCTACAAGAAGAATGTAGTGAGGTTACATGGGGTGCCAAAGGACATTGTGTCAGATCGGGATGCGAAATTCATTTCTCGGTTTTGGCAAAAGTTGCAGGAATTGATGGGGACTACTTTGAAGATGAGTACTGCATTTCATCCTACGACAGATGGGCAGACGGAGAGAACAATCAAGACTTTGGAGGACATGTTAAGGGCTTATGTGATGGAATTTGGTGGTAGCTGGGAAGATAGATTGGATCTGATTGAGTTTTCTTACAACAACAGCTAGCATACGAGTATTAGGATGGCTCCGTTTGAGGTGTTGTATGGGAGGAGATGCAGGAGTCCGATTTATTGGGATGATAGCGCAGAGACAGTGGTTTTAGGACCACAGATGGTACAAGATATGGTTGAACAAGTGAAGTTGATTCGGCAAAAGATGAAGGCGGCCCAGGATCGACAAAAGAGTTATGCGGATTTATATCGTCGGGACATTGAGTTCCACGTTGGGGATAAGGTTCTTTTGAAAGTGTCACTTATGCGTGGGGTGATGCGATTTGGTAAGAAAAGGAAGCTAAGTCAGAAGTTCATTGGCCCTTATGAGATTTTGGATCGTGTGGGAGAGGTTGCTTATCGGTTAGCTTTGCCACCAACTTTGGATCGAGTACACAATGTGTTTCATGTGTCTCAACTACGGAGGTATGTGAGTGACCCTTCTCATGTGCTAGAGGTTGAGAACATCGAGTTGGATGAATCCTTGTCTTATCTTGAAGTACCAAAAATGATTCTAGATCGCAAGGTTCGCAAGACTAGAACTGGCGAGACAGTGTTGCTAAAGGTTTTGTGGTCCAATCACAACGTTGAGGAAGCAACTTGGGAGGCCGAGGAAGCTATGAAAGAGCGTTATCCGTCTCTTTTTGATCAGGTATGTGTGGTTACGGGGACGTAACCATGTTTCTTTAAAGGGGGTAGGAGATGATCGTATAAGGTTCTGATACGGTTTTGGTGAGTTTTGGTCAAGTTTAGTATATGTTTTGGGTTGTTAATTTGTGTTTTAAGTTTTTGTTTTGAGTTATAGTTGTGTCGTTGCGTTATAGTTGAGTATAGTGAGTTTGTTTTTCAGTATGGGTGTGAACTTCGAGGACGAAGTTCATTTTTAAGGAGACTGTAATACCTCAGATATTTGAGCTGTTGGGTACTCTATCGAGTAGGGCTTACTATGTCGAGTAAGTCTTTGACGCTTTCTGGAGAGTGTTCTGCTTCGTAGTCACTCGATCGAGTAAGGGCAACTCGATCGAGTAGGCGGTACTCGATCGAGTACGTAAGTCGTGTTTTACGGTTTTTCGGTCGGGTTTGATAGTAATGCCTGAAGAGGTATTTAAAGTTATTTCACAGTTTCTTTTAATTTTACTTTTATTTTCTAAACCTTTTTACAAAAGAAAAACAAAGCGACGTTCAAATCCTCTTCTCTCTTTGCTATCAAATCAAGGCTAGGGTTGTCGGATTTCTGAGTTCATCATACTTTTGTGATTGTCATCTTGTGGGTAAGTTTTCTATATTTTTTTATGTCATATAGTTAATGGGGTTTTTGGAAGTGGTTATGTGTAGATTTGTAATTATGTGATTATTGATTATAGGAGGTGATTTCGTAGAGGAGCCTTTTTTATCCGCTGCTTTGATTGATGGTGATTCCGTTTCAGGTAGGGTTTCCCTATTCAGTTGACTGCGTAAATAATATAAGATGGCATGATTGTTTGATTGGTATGATTATTGTTATCGTACTTTGGACTGGCATGTTTACATTGGTATTGTGGATTGGTTGTTTGTTAGTCTGTGGTTCGCGAGGTGCGCCCTCGGCTGAGTGAAGTCACTTGCGAGAGTGACTTCACGCCCTTGATTCGTCCCTTATGGTTTCCGTCACAAGGGGGATGTGCACATTAATGGACATGGGTTATTCGCTCTATGGTGTTGAGCGGGACTTAGGTGGTACGGCTGTAGTCCCCACTGGCGGTGTGGAATATCTATTGCGATGGATATTCTGGCAGGGCTACACACTTTAGTGTGTAGTCAGGTGATTGCTGATGAGATGGAGTTGGAGGAATGTGATTGTGTAATTGGATGTTGTTGTTGCTTATTTTGTTTATACAGTAACTGACCCCGTTTAAATGTTTTGAAAACTGTGGTGATCCATTCGGGGATAGTGAACAGTTGATTAAGAGGTATTTCTTTGGAGTACGCACGGGATATAGCTGGGGATGGAGTCACAACGTGTCAGAGTCTTTAGTCTTCCGCTGTGTTGTTATGACATTTTTACTTTAGTTGGATTTCGGTTCGAGACACTGTATTTTTATATTTCGATTTTGGTTTTGTTGTACGCACAGTAAACTTTATTACTTAAAGTACGTTTCTTTATGGTCTCCTTTGATTATTATACCTCGGGTGACCGAGATGGTAGCATCTCCATGTGCTAGGGTGGTCTTGGTAAGGCCCCTTGGTATATGAGGGTGTTACAAGAAACCTTTAAACGGTTTTCTTAAACTAAATTTTGACGGATCAAAAATAGTTGGGAACAAAGCTGCTTTGGGATTTTTTATAAGAGATCATAATGGTAAAGTTATTTTGCTAGCTAGAAGCTAAATCTCATGGATCTAATGGAATTTTGGTTGCAAAAACTCTCGCATAATTAAAAGAAGGCATTTTAGTTAGTAAATTTATAGAAGTCTCGAAATTGATAATTGAAGGTGACAATCTTTGTGTTATCAACACAATTCGTAGCATTTGGTAAATTTCCTGATAAATTTTAAGCATTATCAAGTATATATATGAAATAATTAGACCTTAATTTCTTTGAGGAAGTGATAGTTCGACATTGCTTCTGTGAGGCTAACCAATTTTGTTGATTTTTCGATCTCCGTTGGACACTCTTGTCCAACTCCTTCGAAGTGTTTTAATTTGAAAATCGTTAGTTTTAGCTTACCTCCCTCATCCCGAGTCATCCAAAAGGATGAAATAGATTGTACCTATCATAAAGAGGATCAATCTACTTTTTTCTACCACTTTTGTTATTTGGTGTTTTGACTAAAACGGACACTTATTAGGGTCGTTTGGTTACATATGAGAACTTACAATGCTTAGGAAATAGAAAGTGTCATATATCACATGATTTTAGAGTTTGTGTGAATTAGAAATTATTGTGTGGTTACATATAACCATTGTAATTCACTAATTTTTTTTTTTTTGGTACAAAGTAATTCACTAATTCACGTAGGCATTTTTACCTACCTAGAATTTAGATAAGTAACTTCTGCATTAGTTTCATGTAAATTTGGGTAACCAAACAACCTACCCAATTGATAATTCACATAAATTTAAGTTCATGTATCCTTTTACCGAATAACCTAAACGACCCCTTATTTTCACCCGTAAATACACAAACCACCAATTAAGCGTCGTCCTACAACAAACAACGACCAACTCCAAAAACATCGCAACTTAATATTATAGGCCACCTAACTCCACCTATCCGGGCTATGACCTTATCCCTCCTTAAGCGTTAAAACCCCATTTAAACCTCATTTCCATCTTTACCCCTCACATTCTCTCCCTCCTTCTAATAACCACCATGTACTCAACCGTAATTTCACTAACCAAACTCTCCCGCCACCGTCACCATTACCGCCACCTCTCAACCCTCCCTCTTTCCCACCCTATCTACACCGTATGGTCCTCCAACACCGGCCTCGGTAAAACCCTCGTTTCCGCCGGCCTCGCCGCTTCCCCCTCCGCCACCTCCTCTTACCACTTCCGCTACATCAAACCGGTACAGACCGGTTTCACGATCGACTCCGACTCCCGGTTCGTATTCTCTGACGTCTCCGACCTCCACCGCCGCCGTTGCGATGGCGGTGTGATCCTGAAGGACAAGGTGGGGAGGGTGTCGACGGCGGTGATGGAGGCGGAGGCGCTGTGGGAGTGTAGGAGGGAGAGGAAGGTGGGGGTTGGGGTGGGTGGAGAGGTGGTGGAGTGTAGGACGTTGTATGCGTGGAAAGAGGCGGTGTCGCCGCATTTGGCGAGTGAAAAGGAAGGTATGAGGATTGAGGATGAAGAGTTGTTGAAGGAATTGAAGAAATGTTTATGGGAGAGTAGGAATGATGTTAATGGTGAAGAGAAAAATAAGGCGGAGGAGGTTTGGGGGTTGATTGAGATTGCTGGTGGTGTTGCCAGTCCTGGTCCTTCTGGTACTCTCCAGTGTGATCTTTATAGGTACTTTTACGTCGCAATTAAGTTCAACATAGTTTTTAACCATGAGGTCTCTGCCGTTGATGAGGTCTCTCCAGACGGATTTGATTTGTCGCTACAAGTACAAAAAATGGTTGAAAAATTAGATCAGTGTAGCTGTGTAAAGAGGGGAAATCAAATTAAAGGAAAGAAAAATGTACCTAGCTTCGAAGAAAACATGATCAGAACTGACAAATACAACAAGCTCCAAATCAACCCACAGTATATCTCTCACTTGATTAGACAAACTTGAACTAAATCCTTCATCTCTTCTCTACTCACATTAATCATGAAAATTTCAGAAAGCCTCTTGGTCAACTTCTTTATTGAAACTTTAACACAACATAAAGAATCTGGTAGGGTGCGCAGCACATTGAACAACATCAGACACAGTGCAGCAATTCCACTATATTTCTGTGCTACCTCTGGAATGCGGTTAGGATCATGAGAAACCATTGCAGAATCCTGGAAGTCATCATTGATTGGCATTGAGGGCACACACTACTACAAATTTCACATTATTTGCAAATGTGAATGTAAATTATTATAATTTCTATATTTCTCTCTGTAATGTCCTTATTTTCAATGAAAAAAACTAGTTCTATTACCCATGAAATTCATGGGGTTAGCTGTATTGTCACGTTGGTGGTGTTATGCAATTCCGGATTTGCGGTCGCACTGAGCCCTGTTGACAAAAAGAAGTCGTAAGAATTTTTTTTTATCAATCTATGCATATACTGCCATAATATATCGTTAAAATCTATTTTCCACAATTTACTAAACGTTTGCCATGGCCCATGGATTATTAATATTTTGCCACGAATATTGTTACGTTTATTATTGTTTTGTCACGATTATTGTTATTATTATTATTATTATTGTCTTTAATTTTGTTTAGCTATGTAATTAATTCAACCTAAAAGAAATTTTTCAAAATAAAAATTTTTATATTTTTATTTGTGAATAATAATTCAAGGTAGATTGAATGGTTAATATTATTTTGAAAGATTGTGGTGAGAATTATAATTTGTGTTTAATATTAGATATATTGGCTTTAATTTTAAGTTTAATTTTTTGTTTAATTTTCTTAACAAATAAAAAGCAAATATTAATATTTATTGTGCTTTAATTAGTGTTTAATGTTATGCTTTTTTCATTTTTTTTTAAATAATAATGATAATGTGGCATGCTCTAATAGTCTTAAAAGGTGAATGTTGAAAGCTAATGTTTAGGCTTGCCTTTTTATATTATACTAGTTTTGGAGCCCGTAAAAATCACGGATCGTTAATAATTGACTGTGTTTAAGTGTTTAATTTGTGAATAACTTATATGGAGTAGTCTCCCTCTCTCAATCATTTGTTTAATTTTAATTAAAAAACCACTCACAAATAATTAAAAAAAAAAGGTAAATAAAATGAACACGACTGAGGGAGCGGTATTTTAAAACAAAAGTTTAATACACTCTAAATTTTTGATTCTGGATGATACGCAAACCAAAATGTGAATAGTTTGGTTGTTTTGAAGTGATGACACAATCCGTCAAATTGAATTTTCGGGTACTTCTGGTCTTATGGACAATCTTGACGCCGCCATAGAAGTATTGGAACATGAATTTGCGCTTCATTGTCGTCCCTTGTTTTCAAAGGATTTTAAAATATGAGTACAAGTTTCTATCAATAAAACAAAACATTAAAAGAAGTCACCCTTCCATATATGAACAAATTGCATTATTTTCTACTACATATGCAGTTAAAAACCTCCTAACTTCGAAATATATAGTGTTATTACTTTTCATTCATTATCCTTTCTTTCTCTACAAAAATATAACCTTCTTATTACTTCACTTATAGTAAGTACACATATAGATATAGAATTTAAATAAATACTCCCGTCAAAATCCTAAAACTCGTACAATATGGATAATTATGCTAGTCTCGTAAAAATATTTCTTATTGGGTATGCAAAATAATTACGCGAAGTTCAAAGCGCATCCATTTTAGGATCACATTAACATATACATACCTCCTACAATAACATCATTAATTAAATTATCAAGTTAATTAATTGAATTGCCACCTCCAATTAAGACTATTAAATATAATTACATGAACAGAAAGAAAAGGAAAAAGGAGACACAAAATTCCAATAAAATACTCTAAATTACAGAGAGAACAAAAAAACTGACTTTTGTAAGGACGGGTAATGTTGGTTTGAACAACCTGATATCAAATAAGACAATATGAATTGGTATTTTGATGAGATTTTATAGAAAGAAAATCAATGACTCTCAATTTTTTCGTTTGAGTTGCTAATAATTCTTCAATTGCCTTTTTAATTAATGGTTCTTCAATTGTCTCTTTAATTAGTGATTCTTTAATTGTCTCTTTATTATTTAACCATTGCTTTGACCGGCTTAAAGATTATAGAATATGAATGATTTTTTTCACCAACAAACATTGCATTTTGCCTCTTTATTGCTTGAATGAAGATATTGTTTTTATTGTCGTTTTGGTGTATTTTAAAGTACTTGGCCCTATGTTTATCTTGTAAAGAAACGGTCGTGAACTTTTATGCGAGCAACTTTAACAACTATTCCAAATAGTGCCAAGGAAAGGTTACATATATTTAAAATATCACATTTTGTGTTATAATAATATACTCTATAGTATATATAAGATTAGATTTGGGACAAAAAGTAAGAGAGTATAGTAAGGATCAAAACTTTATAGGTGAACTCTAATAATTATTATTAGTAGTATAAGATGAGCAAAACTAATTACACATTTCTCGGAATCACACAATAAATAGAGATTTATGCATATACGATTCTAAACATAGCTTCTTCATATTCGATCATTCATCAAAAATTATATTCAAAACAATACTATTATACTTCATACGAAATATTAGCCTTTCCTAATTCAGGAGAAAACAAAATATAAACAAATCATTCAAAAAAAATATTTATCCAATAAATATTGTGAGTTAGAGAATAGTATATTTGATGGAAAACAAAAAAAATGATTTAAAGGCTTGAAAGCAATGGAATTGAAACAATGAATTGGAGAATAAGAATCGGTTTCTAACTAATTATTATTTATGCATATTATAACACTATGATAAGATCAAATTGACATGTTCATCGTACTTTAATAATTTGGCTAAGCAATTTGATTTGTAACCTGTTTGACAAAATAAAAATAGAACATAAATGTTACAAAGGAGACTAAAGTGTAGGAAAGAGTGAAGGACAATAATGCAATAACATGTCAACAACTTATTAAAGATTTTTGCTACCATTCGATATTTCTAATACACCATTGTAGAAAAAAGATAAAGTGACAAAAATGAAAGAGTCATCCAAACCAAGAAAAAAATCTGTAAAGAAGATTCATAACCATTATTTCGAATCTCGTGCATTATTATTGATATGTGAGTATGTCATCTTCCAATAATATTAATACAAACACACAAAAAAAAAATAACTAATAAATTCAAAACATAATAAAAATAAAAAGTGAAACAATTAATTTAGTTCTCATTATATAGTTTACCTACCAATTTTTTGAATAAAGTTGAAAATTCATTCTCCTGTAATATTAATATAAACACAAAAAAGTAACTAATAAGATTCTAATTAATTCAAAACATAATAAAAATAAAAAGCGAAATAATTAATTTAGTTCTTTAGATATACCTTACCTACCAATTTTTTGAATAAAATTGGAAATTCATTCTCCTGCCATATTAATACAAACACAAAAA